>NW_016107482.1:71157-78495 GCF_001604975.1 Cebus imitator | reverse complement strand
GAAGACTTAAATACATATAAGAATGACTGACTCCAAAGGGATTATTAAGAAGCAACTGGAAATATCAGTCCAAAACATAGCTAAGCACCTGTTGCATTGAGTTAATTGAGATTGAATTATCTTTAATTTGTTTGCAGTTGAATCCACAAGATCAATTGCAGCTTCCCAATAATTGTGATGAGATATTTATTTGCCCTTGCTCCTCATCCTCCACTAACTGAAAACAGATTTCTGGGCTGTGGGTTGACATGAGAGAGGTTTGATTATTGTATTCCTTAGACTCTTACTAAAGAAACTGCCTGTCACCAAGTGCAAGGAGAAGAGTGGCCTCTGCCATGAGCCAGGGACGTGCAAGAGAAGCAAGACCCTGGGAGGGATATGAGGGTCTAACATATTTTTCAGTCTTGTGGTAAATAAGTGATGCTCACAAATTCTTTGACACTCCTTTGGTGGAGAGATGCAATATTTATTCCCTCTCCTTGAACTTGGGCAGGCTCTGTGTCTGCTTTCATCGGTTAAACATGTCAGAAGTAATGCTACGGCAGTTGCCAGACTTGGACTTTGAGACTAGCGACCTCCACATCTCATCTCTAGGCACACCTGCTTTTGGAGCCTGGAGTTGCTGTGTAAGAAGTTCTGCTGGCCTGCTAGAAAGAGCACCTGGAAAGACTCAACTCCACAGAGAGGAAGTGGGACCCCACTGAGCCTAGCCACGCCCTTCTCCACTCTTTTTCCCTTCCAGGCACGAGTGAAGCCTTTTTAGAACCTCCAGCTGCCTAAAGCCTTCTTAGAACCGCCAGTCAATGCTGCATGGAGTAGAAGAATCGTTTCATTGAGCCCTATCTAAATTTCTGACCCTTGGATAATGAGCATAATATAATAAGTAGTTTTTTTGTTTGTTTGTTGGTTTTTTGGTTTTTTTTGTTTGTTTGTTTTTTGTGTTTTTTTTTTTGAGACAGAGTTTCGCTCTTGTTACCCAGGCTGGAGTGCAATGGCGCGATCTCGGCTCACCGCAACCTCCGCCTCCTGGGTTCAAGCAATTCTCCTGCCTCAGCCTCCTGAGTAGCTGGGACTACAGGCACGTGCCACCATGCCCAGCTAATTTTTGTATTTTTAGCAGAGATGGGATTTCACCTTGTTGACCAGGATAGTCTCCATCTCTTGACCTTGTGATCCACCCGCCTCGGCCTCCCAAAGTGCTGGGATTATAGGCGTGAGCCACCGCGCCCGGCCTACAAAAAGTAGTTTTAAGGCACTAACTTGGGGTGGTTTCTTACACAACACTAGATAATTGGAACACATGCTGTTTTCTAATAATGCAATACAGATACAGCACCCCCTGTTCAAGTCAATGTAGAGTTAACATTGCCTGGTTAACAGAGCCAGCTTTTTTTCCTGCCTAACTCCACCTGGTGACCAGGTGACTGGACCAGAGGAGGGGACACAAAGGCAAGAAGCAGGGAAAGGACAACAAGACCACTTGGCTACTGAACCAGGGTCCTGGTATCGGCACTGAGTCCTGAGCCCTGATGCAAGAGGCCACAAAGATCAGGTAGCATCTGTCATTTCACCTTTTTGCAAAGAGGCAAAGGAAAATGTCGAAGAATGAAAAACAAACAGAAAAGAACAATGGGCTTGGAGACAGCCCCACCAGGTGACCCGGAGCAAAGTGAGCCAACTTTCTCCTTCCTGAGAATAATGATGGCTGCCATTTTTTAGCTCCGACTGTGCATAAAATCCACACAAACACTAATGTGAGTCACACATCCTCATGGCAACCCTAAGACACGGAAGCTCCTACTTCCACCATACAAAGCTGGAAGAGCCATGGGTGCCCTCTGAGAGCAGCACAGCAGAAAGAAAGGAACACACAGGCTCTGGAATCATAGCAGCCCAATTGAACCCCACCCCACTGCTGACCACACCTTCCCCAACTGCCATCTACTCATCTGAAGACAGGATAAGAAAGCCAGCCCCACTTGAGCCTGACAGAGGATGACACGGCATGACATGCAAAAAGTGGCTGGCACAATAGAAGCTCTTGGTAAATGTTGGTCTCTTTCCTTAAACCCTCAGGCAAAAATCCCAAACATTCCCAGCTTGCACTTTATAATTTAGAAAAAATGAAATGTTTGGTGTGTTGTTTTAATTTTGTTTTTAATCCAGAAAACCCTAAAGGAGTCAGTAAAAGTCAGATTGCTTTAAGCAATACTGCCCCCTCTGGTGTGTGAACTTGGCAGAGCAGATGTGCAGAGCTCAGGCTGCTGAGGTCATGGGAGTGAAAGGCCAGCAGGGCTCCAGATCTGGAGAGGGCTGGTTTGGAAACCTGTTTTTACTGCTTATTCACTGAGAGGCTAAGGCAACTCCCTGAACCTCCCTGGGCCTCAGTTTCCCCACCTGTAAAGTGCTGCTACTAAGACCTCTTTTCCCAAGATGTTGTGAGGATTAAATGAAATAATACAGAGCGGATGATAATTAAATAGTAGGCATCACCATTACCACTGTCACCATTGCATCTTCTGCAGAAAGGACCCTCAGACCTGGGAGACAGATATCTGGGATTTCTACAGAGGCAAAGTAAGGAGAGCTGGTAGCTTCTATTTACCGCTTGGCTCCAGAAACAGTGACCCAGTGCGGATGACTCAGCAGGGCGCAGATGAGGGGAGGATGTGCTTCTGTGCTCCTGAGGCTCTTCCTCTGGCACATAGCTCTTGGGAGGAGCAGGGCATGACCCTCTCACATCTGCCTAATGAAAGCCTCAGACGTGAGAATGACAGGCAGGAGGGGTGCCTGGTAGGGGGAGGGCAAGGGGACTGTCCATCACCCAGGCCCTTGTCACTAACAGCCTTTGTCCCAGGTCACACCAGCCCTGCGTCCTACTCACTCCCTAAGGACAGAACTCTTCAGAGGTGGAAAGAGGTCTGGCAGAGCTGGTCCCAAGAACTCCTGGCTCAGTGAGGCCTGGGGTGGTGGGCTGACCTGGAGAGAAGGGACTGAGACAAGCCAGGGCTGGGCAGAACTCATGTTCTCTAAGAGAGAGGTACCAGCTCAGGCCCCTGTCTGAGTATGAATAGCATGGGAAACATCTATATGTTACAATCCTGGCTGCTTTGTACAAAGGGGGATGGGCTGCACCATGGGCGGGCCCTGATCAGTTGAGGATAGAGACTTTAAGAGTCTGCTCCCTGGTAGCTCTGTTTGGTGGAAGGAAGATCTACATGCTAGATGGGAAAGAAAGAGCAGGAGAAAGGAGAGTAAGGCTAGGTTCTGCAGGACAACATGCCAACAGGAGAAGCCCTTGCAGATCAGAGATGGGCTGGGACAGGGAGAAGGGCACTGAGACTTCAATAAAGATGTCTAAGTGAGTCTCTGAGGATTGCGATAAAAGTTCACTCCTGCCTCCTCTATCAACCTTCTGTGAGGTCTGCTTTGCTCCCGAACACTATCATGTTGAAGAAACCTTCTATAAGGGTCTTCTATAAGGCTTCGATATAGAACTCAAAGGAGTAGCTTTTCTTACCTGGCTGTGGCACTACCGTGTCTATAAGGACCAGGGGTTATAGGGCTGAGGGATTGCGGCAATTCTATTTTGATCTCAGGAGTGAAGAGACCCCAGCTGGCATCTGGGCTGCTCATCCTCTGTACGGGAACATAGGTGGTGGAAAAACTGGACATTGGTCTCCAACAGACATGGATTCACATCCTGATATGCCCTCTAGTGGGAATCGAAATAGCCAAGGTCACCCTAGGCTGTGACTGTCAAATATCTGGCCAAAGGTCAAGAGCCTGTCATCAGTGATGATGCCACCTCTCATGTGGCACTGTCCAGGTTCCTATGACCAGGAAAAAGGAAAAGGAGCTCTAGGACCCCAGGGAAAAGTAGGTGGGACACATACACTATCCTTCATCCTCATGGCACCATGTGAGGTGAGTATGATTATCCCCACTTTACAGACAGGGAAACACAGGTACAGGCTGCTAAGTCATTTACTGGAGCCAGTAATGGCATGTAGGTCTGTCTAGCTCCAGAGCTTGTGTTCTTTCTATTACATCTTCCTGATTCAGAGGCCCAGCACCCATCACCAAAACTACCACCACCATCACCAAAACCATCATCACCACCACAACCATCAACAGCAAAATCACCACCATCATTACCACCTGCACCATCAACAGTATCATCATCACCAGCAATACCATTGCCACCACCAACTTCATATCCGTCACCACCACCACAACCAACAGGAATGCCAACACCACCATGACCAACAACACTACCAGCAGTGTTGTGATCACCACCAATGTCGCCACCACCATTATAACCATCATTATCACCAACACCACCACCAATACCATCGTCACTATCACCAGCACCATAACCATCATTATCACCAACACTATCAATATAATGATCACCAACAATACCATCATCACTATCACCACCACCACAACCATCATTGCCTCCTAATGGCAACACTACCACTGTCATTACCACCAACAATATCATCATCAACCCAAGAAATATCACCATCATTACTACCACTGTCACCAGCAACACCAGACCGGCACATGCTTCACCAGCACTAATAGCACCCCTACCTGCACTAACACAAACACCACTGCAAACAATAACACAAAGGCTAGCAACAGTATTATCATTAGCACCAATAAGACAAAGCTGTTTGTCTCAAACAGCTACACCACTTTCCGAAGAAAAGGAGAAGGGAGGCTGAGATAAAATCAAAAGGTAAGAGAAGAATGGGTGATCAAGACAAAAAGAGAATGATGATAAATTCCCAGCCTCCAAGTGATGATGTCTCAACGTCAGCTGAGTCCAAAGTTAGTTCAGCCCTGGAAGCCTGGAGAATAGGCTTCCTTTGACCAGGAAGGGCCCCTGGAGCCCTGGAGCTGCCTATGAGAAGCCCAGGCTTGCTCTCTCTTCCACCTGCTTCCAACCACCTTCCCTCACTTTGCCTCCCAGCCCCTTCCCCATCTTGCCATCTTCGATGCCTGAAACCATGTGCTCCAGACCTAGCATTGCTCAGCTATCTCATGAACGAAGCTATTAGGGCCCCACACGGAGGGCCCCAGTCTCAAATCTCACACACTGAGCCCCAGCTGGGGACCCTGGAGGCCCGGGTTTCAACCACAGGGACCTGCCAGGAACCTGGGATATCCAGCTTTGATTGAACCTTGTGCCAGCGGACAAACCCAAGTGAGACAAACAAAATGCAGGGCCAGGAAGTGGGGGAGGGGACTAGAAAAAGACCTCCTGAGAGAGCAAAGCACCTGCTCACCAAAGACAGCCTGTGGAACCAATGGGCTGCAGGTGGGGGAGGGCATCGGAGAAGAGGAAAGACAGCCTTGGAGAGAAAAGGAGCCCGGTGTCTTCTTGTTCCTTCACTGGCTAACACCTGCCTGAGGATTATCCGTGTGAGCTCGGGCAAGCCAGCAAATCCTACAAGCCCCTTTCAGCCTCCCTGTCTGTAAAATGGAGGTGATGCTCACCTGGCAGGGTGATGAAGCTATGAAGGTAGGAAGCTCTCCCGACACAGTGGACACAGCCCCAGTGAGTGCTTGTGGGATGAATGAATGCGTGAATGAACAAAAGTCTCTGCACTCAGGCCAAGCAGACCTCCCCACTCAGCACCCTGCCACCTTCGACTTCGGGAACGCCTGAGGCGCCATCATTCATGGCTGTCACGGCCCTGACCTGCCTCGCTGAATCCATCGGACAGTCTTGAGGCCGGATTTATGTCTCCAGCAACCTAGACGATTCTGCCGTAGCGCGGGCTTCTGTTCAGTTAAGCCAGACACTGCCTTAAATTTATGCTGCCAGACTTCATTAGGACCCAAGTTTGCCAGAACTATTAAAGGTGGGGGGAGAGAAAAGGGTGCTTTGGAAATGGGGTGTGAAATAAGGTAAAGGAAAGTTTAATGGGGCTGGAATCAAGTCTGCAAAGTACCTTATTAATAGTTATTTTATTCCTTGTCATACTGCTTATTAAATGCGTCCTGGCTTTGACGCCTCCATGTTCCTGCCCGCAGCTCCCATCTTGCAGCAGATGTGTGCTGAGTTCTGGGGCCCTCTCGTGGGCATATCTTCCCTCTGCGGCCTGTGGCTGACCCTGGGAAGGTAAGGGCAGAGAGCTCCTAAGCAGGACCTCACCACAACGGGTGATAGAGGGGTGCTTCTTTGGGATATGGAGAGAAAGTTTAAAAATAAACCACAGTGCCCAAAGCTGTCACCCTGGAGGTGAGGGTAAGGGATCCTGTGGCAAGCTGTCAGTCAAAGGAAGGTGTTAGCAGAGGCACCAGGATTGTGATGGAACCTGAGAAATGGGAATGAGACCAGGAGACACCTTGGTTCTCCTCCAGGAGAGGTGTGGGGCACCAGCACATGGCATACATCTTCCTGCCACGTGCCAGGCCACACTAGGGGAGTAGGGTTATGGCCTGCCCATGGCCAGATGCACTGCTAAGGACCCTTCACCAGCCCATCCCATCATCCAGCAAATGCTTAACACACCCTGTGTTTTGGGCTCTGGCTGGATCAGACCCCTTGCCAGGAGGGATCACAACATGAGGACTCTGTTCTTTGATGGGACAGCTATGTACCTGGCTGATGTCTACACACTGGGAAGTTCAGTGCATGGGAATCGGCCTCCCTAAAAATGGCAGCTCTGCTGTTCCAACTAAACAGAGGCTCGAGGCTGCAGGGTGAGGACCAGATGGGGCACTGCCCACTCCAGGCTCTGTCTGTAGGGACAGCCAGCTGGGTGGCAGCATTCAGCTGGCTCTGTGCTACACAAAGAGGTTCATGAGATCATCTGACTGGGCTTCCAAAAAGCAGATGGTTGGTACCATTGAATCAGAGAGGGAAAGAGCCTGGGGCTAGGGAGAAGGTATCCTAGAGTGGGTAGCAGATGGGCAGGTACAGTCCACAGCCCACTGGGGTGGATGGGCAGCCCTGAGCTACCAAGGCCGCCTGACAGCAGAGCTCTGCATGGCCCCCAGCTCAGCCCGAGCTTCCAGATTAGGCTTCGCCTCAGGCCCTACACTGTGCTGGGCTGGCCTGCACTTGCCCAGGTCAAGTTGAAGTTGAGAGTAGAATTTGGAGCCTAGGTGAGACCTGGGCCAGCTTTGAGAAGACAGCGCGGCGGCAAGCCCCGGGATCGTCCAGGCTTATCAATTCATCAGCCGGCACCTCAAGCGACCACCATTACTGCACAGGCAGAAGAAGAGGTGCCAGGCCCGTGGCAGGGTGATGGGGCTAAAAGTCTCCTTAAAGATCCTGGGGTCTGGGATACTGTTCTTTTTTTTTTTTTTTTTTTTTTT
>NW_016107482.1:65328-68790 GCF_001604975.1 Cebus imitator | reverse complement strand
CTGGCATTTAAACCCACTCATGTGATTCAAGTTCATTTACTTCTCTTGAAGTTGGATGACAAGAACATATATTTTCCTGGAAATGTAGCACACTAAAGCCACTGTAAATAAGAGCCTGAAGATTCACACTTTTATTGATGCAACGATTTATGAGATTCCCCGTTTTCTCCAGTTGACTGAATCCTAGACTCTGGATAGGGTTGGCCATGTTGACCTTTCAAACCCTTTCTGGGTAATGAGAATTCCCAAATTCATGTCTCTGAAATCCAGCCCTGTTAATCCACCTGAACTCAGCGTGGTTGGACTCCAGTACCCATGGCAACATGTTAACAATGGGAGCATCATTTTCTCAGCCCGTCCCCACCCCCAACAAAAACTCTCACTCATGCTGGATCCCCACTTTTAGAGAATGGTGCCAACATCCATCAGGCCCTGCACAGAGCCTCCTGAGTCATCTAAGACATCTTGCTCTCACGCACCTTTGCCCTCATCCTGTTGTCAGCTGACCCTCAAATGATACTTGCTCAGATTCCCTCAAATGTATGCTTTCCCCTCTCTACAGCCCAGGACCAGTCCCTGCGGCAGTCACCTGCGTCCAGGTTGCTCCCCACCAATAAGTGACTTTTATAAACACAATCTTCTTGTAAAATATAAGTTTCCCAGGCCCCCTTACAGTCTCAAATGCTCCACTTTTTGCACCTCATATGTGTGCATGGCTCCCAAAACTCCTTGCTCCCCTTGCTCCCCTTGTTCCCCTTGCTTCTGTGCTATGCTTGTACCATTCCCTCTTTGTAGAGTATATTTTTCCCATCTTCTTTCCTGGATAACCCCTATTCAAACTTCAAGGCCCAGTGCAGACATCATCTCTTCCTGGAAGACTTCCAGGACCTACAATCCAGGATTGGTTGAGCACTTCTGCAACTTCATCTCTACCATAGCATAGGATTCATCACACTCTATGAGAAATCTCTGTCTACCTAGTCCTCTGACAACTGAACTGTGAGCTTCCTGGGAGAAGGAACCATTTCTTTCTTTTTTTGTATTATTAAGATACACGATATGTTTAATCAGTGGGAGGACTCAATAAATGCTTGCCAAATGAATCAGCAAATGGATGAATGAAGAAACGCACAATGAATCACTCAAGTCCACCCTTCTCCCCATATTCCTCCCATCTGTTCCAGAGATCACCTCCGGATTACAAGATACTTTAGTCCACTATCATCTTGGTTTGTTCCTAATCATTCTATGAAATGGAAGACTCCTTAGGTCTACAACATGGTGTAATGTTTTTCAAACTTTCATGAATGCAACTTTAAAAATACATTTTTGATCATAATTCAAAACACATACACATACAAAACCAAACAAAGTATCAAAAAGATTTAATTGGCCAGGTACGGTGGCTCATGTCTATAATCCCAGCACTTTGGGAGGCCAAGGCAGGCAGATCACCTGAGGTCAGGAGTTGGAGACCAGCCTGGCCAACATGGTGAAACACTGTTTCTACTAAAAATATAAAAATTAGCCAGGAGTGGTGGCAAGCACCTGTAATCCCAGCTACTTAGAAGGTGGAGGCAGGAGAGTCGCTTGAACCCAGGAGGCAGAGGTTGCAGTGAGCTGAGATCGTGCCACTGCACTCCAGCCTGCACAGACAAGGCTTCATTTCAAAAAGAAAAAAAAAAAAGTGTAGTGTTATAATATTCAATGCATCTACTATTTCCTGTTGTTTGCTGTTATACACTATTTTAGTCTATTGTATTTTATATCACTTTTTAATATGCTGGTCAATCCTCACCAAATTGGTTTTTTGGCCCACTACGTAGGAACTACAGTTTAAAAATACATTGCTGAATAATACAGTCCTAAAGATTTTAACTCCAAACTTCTTGGAAGTATAAGGTTACAATCATTCATCCACGCTTTGGTAACTTTTCAAATGAACTTATAAAAATGTGGGTTTGAGCAGCACCACTTCTTAGCGAATTTCCAAGAACATGTTAGTTGCATAATTTACATTAAATAATTAAATTTATTTTTTCACTCTATACAGCAGTTAGATGTAAACTAATTACATTTCAAAGAACAACTGCCAAAAATGACAAGCTCAGGGATCAATCTCTTACACTGTTCCTTCATGAAGATTTTATTTTCTATTCTTTGTGCTTTCATTCCTTCTCATCCGAAGGTTAAACGTCAATTCACAAAAGCCTTGCCTAAGTGGTGTTGGTGGTATAGTGGTGAGCATAACTGCCTTCCTTAAAAGCCTAGCTTAATCATATTATTCCTATTTTCTATTTCTATATTTCTTTGAAATGGTATCATGGATAATGATAGTCAAAATCATTGTACACTCTTTGACCAATGAAGAAAACATAATTCAGGCATCTGTCCGTGTGTCATCACAATGTCTACTATATAATCAAAATTACTAAGCTGGGCGCAGTGAGTGGTGCATGTCCCCAGCTACTGAAGAAGCTGAGGATACAAGATCACTCGAGCCCAGGAGTTTGAGGCCAGCCTGGGCAATATAACACAACCCTGTCTCTAAAAATAGTTTAAAAGAAAAAGTAGCCAGGCATGATGGCTTGTAATCCCAGCTACTCTAGAGGCTGAGGCTGGAGGATCACTTGATGCCAAGAATTTGGAACCAGCCTGGGCAATATAGTGAGACCTCATCTCTAAAAAATAAAACTAAACAAATAATTAGCTGGACATGGTGGCATATACCTGTGGACCCAGCTACTCAGGGGGCTGAGGCAGGGGTAATGCATTAACCCAAATTATTAAGCATGAGAAGAAGCAGGAAAAAGTAAGCCAGAATGAAAAATAAAAGTTAACAGAAACAGGTCCCAATGTGACCAATATGATGTTCCTAGAAGCCAAAGACTTTAAAGCAATTAACAGACTGTAGTACACTTAAGAACACAAAGGAACCACATTACCATAATCAGTGAACTCTTGTAGGGTGCAGCTAAAGTGGTGCTTAGAAGCAAATTTTGAGTTTTAAATGCATCTATTAGAAAAAAAGAAAATATAATTTTAGTGATCTAACTTCCTAAGAAACTCAAAAAGTAAATTAGAACCAAAGTAAACAGAAAAGAAGAAAGTATAAAGATAAAAACAGAAATCAATAAATTAGAAAAGAAAAAACAAAATAGTAAAACCAAAATCTATTACCTTAAAGAATTAAAATTATAAAAAATCTAGAAAGACTGATTTTTTCAGTCTTTCTAGACTGAAAAAATTATGGATGTCAAAAACAAAAGGAGACAAATCAGTAAAGAGCCAATATCTATTAAAAGGAAACTAGCAGAATAGTGTGAATAATTTTGTGCCAGTAAATTTGACAACTTTGGTGAGATAGACACATTTCTTGAAAAACATAAATTACCAAAACTGACAGACACAAAAATAGAAAATCTGAATAGCTCCATGGTATGAGTTATCTATTTCCAGGTA
>NW_016107482.1:58959-62383 GCF_001604975.1 Cebus imitator | reverse complement strand
TCAGGTGATCCTCTCACCTCAGCCTCCAAAAGTTCTGGGATTACAGAAGTGAGCCACAGTGCCTGGCCTTCACATTTCTTTTTATAAGGGCACTAATTCTATTCCTGAGGGCTCCACTCTCATGACCTCATTATCCTGAAAAGAACCACCTCCAAATGCCATCCTACTGGGCTTCCACATGTGAAATGAGGGGGACACATGCATTCAGTCCATAGCGCAGACTGACAACACCACAGCTTGGTGAGAATGTGGACGACAAGAATTTTCACACATTGCAGGTGGAAATGTATGGTGGTACAGCCACTTTGTAAATCCGTCTGGAAGTTTCTCTGCACTTCCACTACTCTATGATCCCGCAATTCCACTCCTGGGCATTTGCCAAAGAAAAAAGAAAATCTGCGTCCACAGAAAGGACCTATAAAAGGTTGTTTATAGAAGCTTTAGTCATGCTATTCAACAACTGGAAATAACTGTTATGTCTACCAACTGGGAGAGATTTTTCAAAGTTGTCATATTGTCACGATGCAACAACATTCTATTCAATGAAAGAAACTAGAAGCCAAAGAACATACACTGTAAGCCTCCATTTATATGAAGTTCAAGAGCAAGCAAAACTGATCTTTGATGATAGACATCCGAAGAGTGATTGTCTATGACAGGTGATGATGGAGTCAAAGGGGGGCATGAAGGAACTTTCTGGAATGATGAAATTGTTCTTTATCTTTATTGAAGTGTATGTATTTGTCACAATTCAGTGGGCTATAAAATTATGATTTATGCAGTTCACAGGATATAAATTTCATCTCAATAAAAAGTGCAGTGAGACTATTGCATTTATGCTGAGCAAGCAATCATATTATCTGGAGCATAATATTCAAGATGACATAAAAAAAAAGCCCGCCCAGCTGGCATGCCACCATGCAGCCCCCACCTGTACTGCTTTCTCATTAAGCAAAACCTGCCCATAGGCCAGCTGTTGTCTGCCATGCTTCCACAGGACTCACAAAAGCAAAGGCTGTTCTTGCTTGTTCTCTCCTTCCCCCGCTTCCAGCCACTGAGGAGGCAAGAGCCCCAAACTGTTCCCCCCGTCTCTTTTCCTTAGCAATAGTAACTGGCTTCTGATCAGAGCTCCTCTGGCTGACCAAGCTCTGCAATTTGCACATCCCGCTAGGGCCTCCCCCCATCCCTCTAGAGTTGGTGCTGTCATTCCCGCCTTTGAGAAGACTCAGAGACAGCAGGTGCAAAGGTGTCAGGCTGGGTGCCACAGCTGCCCTTGACCCTGTGATCTCCAGCAGGATCCCTGGAAGCTCTGGCTGAGAAGGCACAATCATATGCCCATGTCATGATGGAAGGAGGATGAGGCGATGTTTCCAAGCTGACTGCAGCCCAATCAGGTCTAGCTGGTTCTATGACTTTTAGGGAATTCCAGACTCCAAATGCAGCACGTGCCTCCCTGTTACTCTCACCCTCCCTCCAGCCCCTATGCCAATCCCCTTCTTCCCCTCCCAGCCTCAGCTTCCACATCGCCTCCTTCTCCTTCTTCCCAACCTTTCCCGTGAGTCCAGACTTTAATCATCTTCTCTCTGTTCTCATAATTCTGCATCACAGAAGCCAAAACATCTGGCTGAGGAAGGGAGATCCCTCCTAATGGAGCAGAGGATGGGACAGCTAAGAAATTGGTAGCTAAAGACCAGATTAGCGCTGTGAGCCTGAGAACACCTGCCAGTTCACCAAGGCAGCCCCAGCACAGACAGCATTGTGGGGTGCCTCTCAATTTCAAGGGCTCCAGAGCTGAGACAATGAGGAAGCAGGCCTGGAGAGGCCCTGGAAGTTGAGTAGGATAGGGGATGCAGAGAAAGAGAGAGAGCATCCTAGGACTGGGGGAAGGCAGCCAGTGCAGTGCTTAGCTTTACCAGGATGGATGGAGCATGGCTGTTCATTTATACACTCAGTGACAGGCAGCCTCCCAGGAGGGGCTGTGTTTTGTTTAGTGGTGTGT
The DNA here is from genome assembly GCF_001604975.1 of Cebus imitator. Lineage (NCBI taxonomy): Eukaryota > Metazoa > Chordata > Mammalia > Primates > Cebidae > Cebus > Cebus imitator. The sequence goes on along the minus strand of NW_016107482.1, from coordinate 60,384 downwards.
GCTTTGCTGAAGCAGCAGAGATCATGCCTGCCTCCCTGGGAAGCTGCTGCTGAGTTCTTCCTGAGTGTGGAGCCAACAGAAGAGGGCACTGGGACATTCAGGCCACATGCAAGGGCTTCCCCTCCTTGATCAGGAGGGTGTGGAAGGAGCTATTCTGAGACAGCCCTCAGCTCAGGACACCTGTAGTCTTCAGCCTAAGTCTCTCCTGTACACCTGAAGGCTCAGATGCCGGTTCTTTTCCACCAGTGAGATGCTGAGGAAGGACCTTGCCTGCCAGGTCTCCAAGCACACCTTTGTCATCTGTCAAAGCCGCTGATGGGAACATCAACCAAATGCACACACACTCAGAGCTGACACTCAGCCATCTACAGCGCAGGCACACACTGCAGCCCTGTTATGGGTCTTGATGTTTTGATGGACAAGCACCATGACTCCTTTGAAATATATGCCACAGCGCCTCCTGCCAATCACTTCTATGAAGTTTGCTTACCTACGACCAAGCCTATGGCTTCCACATGTTAAGAATCAGGGCTGTGGTGGTCTCAATGTGAGGTGGTGAGCATCCTCTCTTCTTGCCTGCATTGCAGTTCTTACAGGCATCAGAGTCTCTGTTTTAAACATTGAGTCTATGGCCTCTTTTCCCACAGTTCTCCAGCTGACTCCCTGATGTGGATGTGAGCACACAATGAGCTGCCCGCTGCAGGGACCTTCCGAACCTCCCCCGGCACTTCGTCCCCAAACCTACCCTTATCAGCTCAACCTACCACGTCCCTGAGTCTCTCCCAACCATATCACATGCACCCCATTCCCACCACCAGTCCATCCAGGCTTGGGCCTTTAAACTAGCCAACAACTCCCATGCCAGGAAAGGCCCCCAGGAAGAAGAACGCTCTGCTGATTCCCATTCAGCCCAATCCTGACAGTGTCCAGAATTTGTTCACTGCCTCCATATATGCTTTTTACCCCCTAAATTATCTCATCCTCCCAAGTTCTAGATCCTAGATTCAACTCCAGTCCACAGGAGAAAACTTGGTTCATCACTTAGACCTCCCTCTTGGACACCACAAGTCAGTCAGTTATTTGTCAACGTGTACCCCTTTGGATGCATCTGCTTCTAGCCACCCCAGGGACTGCTCTGGGACCCAGCCTTACTTTTCTGCATAGCTGATGTCTCCATCACATCAGATCCCAGACATTGCACCTTTGCTGGCAATATCCCCCACCCTCAACCTCTCTCACCAACCTACCACCTCCATTCCAGGCCTTCCCCTTCTCAAGCCTCCTCCCAGCTGTCCCGCTCCTCGTTACTCACCAAGACAGGGCTTGCAAAACTCATGACAGGAGGCAGGTTGAGGGCCATGGCAGCATCTCCCGATCAACTGCCTGTCACTCACTGAGCCAATTCACTTTAGTAAGGGGACTGAA
>NW_016107482.1:56110-57974 GCF_001604975.1 Cebus imitator | reverse complement strand
TGTACAGAAGTGAACACTGAGGCTTATGGAGGTAAAACAGTTTGCAGATGCTGCATAGCTGTGCAGACATCAGCAGTTTCCAAGTTCTGGGCCCCACCTCTGCATGGTGAGCTCTTTGGTTGGCCCCAAAACCCACTGAGGCTAACTGGCCCCTGTCGGGTGAACCTGCTGTATCTGAGCACATTCACTCTGAGTTTTAAATCTGCACTATCTTGGGTATGGTGCCCATGCTGCCAAGTTCTGCTCATTTCCTCCCTCCCTGAGCCACCAGTGTGCCCTGTAGACATCATGCATCACATGGGGTTGTGATCAGCGATTTGTGGTCTGTTTCTTCCACCAAGTTGTTTCAATAATTGAGGACACACATTGTTTCTTAATCATTTTTTGCATTTCTTTGTACCAGGCACATAGTGGAAAGTCAGTAAATATGTGTTGAAGTGTCCTAAAAACCTACAGGTGTTCAAATACATGCAGGAATTCCTTCGGCTGTATCAATTCAGCCAACAGAGAAGTCTGTGGCATAAATAGTCCACAGCACTTTTGTGTCTTGCCCCCCCTTTTGTGTCTAGGTTGGATACTTCTCCACAGCAAGCTGAGGCCCATTAGTTCAAAAGCCTGCTGGAACCACATTCAAATGTTTACACATCGAATTGTTTTAAACATAGCCCAAATAAATAGATTCTCAGCCTGCTTGCTTTGCACGCCTTACAGAAATGCACCCAGCATCTGCAGCCACAGATAAGATCAACTCGAGAATGATTAAGACCCCAAGCTATTGCTGCCCTTTGGAGCTCTCTGATCTGGAAAGCTGCTGAGCAACCTTATCTAGACACATGACCCCCTCACTAAGCCCCCTCTCCTCCAGGGATTCCCTTCTCCTCCCCCTCCTCCAGATGGTAACCCTCACACCACAGCCTCTAGATGACCTCTTGCTGTGAGGGACATGCAAATCTGTCAAAGCTTCACCCACATAGAGCTTGTAGTGCTATTGCCACCTCATGGTCAGCCCCCAAATCCTTCAAACCTACATTAAGGCTGTCAGATCCCCAACCCACCCTCCCTACACAGAAGCAGTCAGCCAGGAACTCTGCTGAGATCAGAACTTCATCCTGCGGCAGTGAGCAGCTCTAGCATTGGAAAGAGAGTGTCTGTTTTCCAGGAGCTTCTCATGACTTTCCCCCACCAGACCATTACGTTGCCCCATAGACAAGCATGGCACGGGTCCATCCATCTCACGTTCTGAGCACCTACTACGTGCCAAGCTCTGATCTAAGGCCTTGAGGAGTCACAGCCCAATAATGGAGACGAACATTTAAGCAAATCCTTTCAAGGTATGATGCTGGGATCCCAAGGGGTGAAACACTCAGAGAACAGAACTTTTAAGGTAGAAGTCAGTATGCTCCAGCCAGGCATGAGAGAGAAGGGCATGGCAGTGTGGGCTCAGGAGGAACCCGGAGGGTTTGGGAAACCGCAGGTGGTTGGGGTTGGTGGAAATAAGAGGAAGTATGTGTTATAAGTGGAAACACCCAAGTCTGAAGACTCCTCAGCCAGGCCAGGGGTTGGAGTGCCTGAAGGTTTTTGGCAGGGGATGATGATCAACTGTGCTTACTTAGGTCAGTGATGCGGAGGGTCTGCCTTCTAGAAGACTCTCTCTGGAACACCGTTTGCATGGAGATGTCATGTCTACCCTCTTTCTGAGGCCTGGGCCCTCCATGCCTTGCCTAGACCTTGGGGGGGACAGCTCAGCTCTCTAGCTCTAGGCCGCATGGCAGTGCTCACCTTCCAACTCCTGTTCAACACATGACCAGCTCACAGGCAGCTAAAAATAGTCCAGCCTTGGACACCCTCACTGGTGCTTGAGGGC
>NW_016107482.1:50619-54332 GCF_001604975.1 Cebus imitator | reverse complement strand
CTCCCCGGACAATTCCCACATGGCAGTCTTTGCATCCTCTGCCTAGGGCCTTTCTCTGGCTGCTGGAGCACAGAGGCGCTGGGGAATGAATCCCCCTAAAAAGCAACCCCCAACCAATGACAAGGTGCAGAGTGCACAAACCCCAGCTCCCTCACCCTTGGGTGGGGTACTTGTGAGGTGTGCATTCTTCCTGGCCCCAAAGTTCCCCAGTGGGAGTGAACCCAAGTATCCACAGCGCTAATCTGCTTTATAAGCAAGGCATTCTGCCCTTCCAGGCCTCCCCTCCCACTTACTACTAATGTGACCTGGAATCATCTCCAGAAGATCCAATCTTTGTCTGAGGGCCTGTTGCCAGAGAAGCCAAACAAGGGTGACCCGCCGCCCTTCCTCCAGCCCAAACAGAAAAGAAGTGGGAGCTACCTCATCTGCCCCCTTTAAGGCCCTTTCTCCCTGCTTTCCTCTAGCTCTGCTGGTTCAGTCCCTCCTAAGCTCCTGTCGTGGAGAGGTCCCCCTCCCTCCTGCTCAGAGAAAAGCCTGTTGGACAGATGAAGAAACTGAGGCAGAGAAAGATTTAATGACCCTGTGGGGAGCTGTCCTCACTGACCCCCTCCTCACCACTAAATGGGCAGAAAGATCGCTTGGGGCTGCTGGGACCTGCATACATTTTTATTCCCTTAGATCTCCTCACCTGGCATCTTCCATGCCTGAATGATATGTGAGATTTTCTCCCTCCCGTGCTCTCTGCCTGTTTCATCTTTCCAGGCCCAGCACGGCGCACTGGGATCTCCAGGTGCCCACCCCCGTGCAGGCAGCTTACCCCAAAACACACTGGGGCCGAAGTGCTGTCTGTCCTTCCTGCCCAGGATGCCGACCTGCAGCTCTTCTTGGCAGGGATTTCTGGGCACACATCGAAACTCGGGTAGGATGTTCTCCCCCTTCTGTCACCCCTGGAACCTTAAAAATCTCTCATCTCATTTGTTTTGTAGCTTGAATTTCAATTCATTGTTTTCAGCCCATTCTCATAACCGCTGAGATTCTACTGAATTCTTTCTGTTATTCTCACTGGTGTTTAGCTCCTTCCCAATTTCATGTTCTCTCTGAATTTAATTAGCAGGCTACGTATCCAGATCACTAAAAAGGCTGTCAGGGATTGCTCACAGTGAAGGCCAATGGCTTCGCCTCTCTTCAGCCTCACTCACACACACACCACGCACGTGCATTGCCCACCGCCTGGGGTGCCTGGGCACTGCCGTCTTCTGCCACCCTGGTGCCTGAGGGCGCAGCTTTCTGAACAGGGCTGAAGGGAGCTGCTCCCGCTGAGCCTCCAGACTGCCCCACGCCAGAGGGACCAAGGGACACTTGCAGCCAACGTTGTCCAATTGCCCACACCACTTCCCTTCCTCATCTCTGTGCACGTGATTAGCCTCTCTGAAGAACAGGCTTTTCCCCTGTGCAGGAAGGACAATGGCACCTGCTTTTCACTCTGTGTGTGTGGAGGGGATGAGTAGAGATGACACGTGCACAGTAAGCAGCCTGGAGCTAGGACAGGGGAGATACTTAATAAAAGCTTTCTTCTTCCCCCCATTTCTCTGAATCAAGAACAAATGTGCACTGTGGGCTTGGATGAGTCTCTCCGATTCTGCTATTAGCTTCTGCTAATGTGGTCATAAGGAGATTTCTGGAAGGAAATACATTTGTCCAAATACCTCCCAAAACCATAGCTTTGTGAATGTCCACTCCTGGGTACCAGGCTCTGACCAGGCCCACTTCCAGGGATATGCAGCTCCTGGGGTCAAGTCTAAAATGAGAAGTTCTCATTGGTGCTCCACGAAAAGGCTCATCTGATTTTGCTTCTGCAAGTATACCCTGCAGCTCACAATGCCAGGCACACATAGGGTGTGGCACTGACAGCCAGCGAGTCAATGTCCATAGCCCCCTTTTCCTTTAACAACAGAACACCTGGATTTCAGCTGGACCCAGGTTGCTTTGCAGTTGGCTGTGACCAGATAACCAAGTTCTGGTCAATGCAACATATGCAAGTTTCAGGACGTCTTTAAAGAGAAAGAGATGCCCTTCCCTTCCCCTGCCTCCTCTGTAGCTACCCAGAATGTGAACTAAGGGAAAGAGCTGGACCAGTTCCCTTGGACTATGTGATGGAAGCTGCACGTTGAACACATCAGCACAGAAAGAGAGAAGTCTGAGTCCAGTGCTGCCCTGGCCACCTGCTGGACATCCGCAGGAGAGAGAAATCGAGTTCTAGCTGATTAGGGCACTGATTTATATTTTATGTATTTTGTTTATCTGCCCAAACTGTATCATAACCATTACAGTGGGTGTTTAATCAATATTCATTGACTGAATAGCAAACTTTAGAAACCATGAAGTTTTTCCAGAACAAAGTCACAATAAAAATGAACCATACCTTGTATTAGGATGAACTGCAGGAAACTGATCTCTGAGACAGGGGAGTGAGGACCGCAACGGACATTCTCCCTAACAAACACCATTCACCTACAGACAGTTGTGAAAACAGTCATTTAAAGTCTCTGGAAATGTTCTGGTGGCATACCAAAATAGAGAAGCATTTATTCAAGAAAATCTACCAAATCTTCACAAGAACAGGGAGCATCTGTGGATAGCACTAACTCAGTCCCCGAGTCCCAAGGTCTATCTTAGAGAAAGCACTCCAGGAGCTAGAATTCAAGTGAGCACCACCAAAAAGACAGGAAGCTTCCTCCCTCCAGCTCCCAGTTTAGACCTTGTTTCACCCAGTTACTGAGACCTGCTCTGGGCAGGTATGCCCAAGAGGACAGGCTCCTTGAACTCGGCCTGTCTTTTGATTCTAATGATTTGACATCTGGGCCCTTAGTAACTCTGAGAGGCTGCCCTTCCCAGAGCTAGCCAATCCATGGAGACAGTAAATGACCGGCTGTTATAAAATGTGAGTTTTATGGTAAATCGGGTATGGTGAGGCCAACAGCCTGGACACAACTGCCACTGGAAAGATAGCTGGTTACTCACAGTCATGGGGAGCTCTGAGAGAGGAAGCCAGGCTTAGTTGGTTAAAGTTGGCCCAGGTATATGTCGTATTAGTCAGGGTTTTCCCGAGAGACAGAACCAATGAGATAGATAAATAGGTAAATGAGAGGGGATTTACTATAGGAATTAGCTCACACAACTACACAGGCTGAGATGTCCCGTGACCTGCAAGCTGGGGAACCAGGGAAGCTGGTAGCCTGGCTCATTCCAAGTCTGAAGGCCTGGGAACCAGGAGACCTGATGGTGGAACTCTCATCTGAGGCCGAAGGGCTGAGAACCTGAAGGCCACTGGTGCAAATCAGGAGTCTGAATGCTGGAGAACCTGGGCTTCCCATAAGCAGGAGAAGGGTGTCCCAGCTCCAGAAGAGAGAGGGAATTCATCTTTCCTGTTTTTGCTCTATATGGGTCTCCAGTAATTTGAATGGTGCCACCTATATTGGGTGAGAGTTAACCTTCCTTCCTCAGTCTACTGACTCAAATGCCAGTCTCTTCCAGAAACACTTCACAGGCCTACCCAGAAGTCATGCTCTACCATCTATCTGGGTATCCATTAACCCAGTCTAGCTGACAGCTAAAATGAGCCATCATATGCCAAAATCCCTAGCAGAAGAAATCCGTTCATTGCACTGGTAGTGCCAAGAGTGGGTGATCCAATACCTCCTCCCCCAACCTCT
>NW_016107482.1:43042-49949 GCF_001604975.1 Cebus imitator | reverse complement strand
CCTCGGCCTCCCAAAGTGCTGGGATTACAGGTGTGAGCCACCGCACCCAGCAAAATGATATTCTAATTCCCAATGTTTCCTTTTGCCCCAGGCTCCAGAATGACCCCCCCATGTATATGCTGTTACTGAGGGGCCCAGAGCCAAAAGGAAATAAGTGAGCAGCGCTTGGGCCTCTGTCATATCATTGTTTTGTACTGAAACTCACTGAGAGGAAATAAAGGAAGGTGGAAATGGCAACATTCTAAGGGGGAAGCAGGCAGCCTCCGAAGGAATGAGGCCAGAATGTTCCCAAACACTCAGTCCCCACATTTCCAACCACTCACAAGATAGAACCTTCTTTTGGACACTGAGACAAACTGTTCACTTGAACGGGTGCGTGTAACCTTCACAACAAGCCCAGATCTTCTGTGTTCTTACTGCCTGCATGTTATAGATGAGGAAGCAAGGCCCTGAGGCATTCTCACAGAGCAGGCAAGGGGCCGGCCAGGATTAGATCCCAGACTATCCACCCCAGGCTCATGCTTTCGGATCTACACCCTACTACCCATCATGCACGGCCACGGTACCACTCTCTGTGAGGTCACTCCATGGTCAGCCTCCATGCCTGCATGCTGGCTAACCCCACGGCACCTGGGCCATGCCTCCTAGATTCTTTGTCACCTCTCAGATTTGGGCTCGTTGAAGGATCTGTATTGATTAGGTTAGGGAATGGCCAAGGAAGAGGTCTGAAAAGCAAGTGCTTTCCCATTTGGCGGAGGAGACAATGTAGGAATGAAACCCCCTGGGTCCAGGTAGCCAAGGGACACTGAGAATGAAAGATCCCAAAAACTGGAGCTGAACACACAGTGTCCTCTGTGCCTGAGTAGTTCCTGACACATCACTGGTAGTCGATAAATGTTTGTTGAACCTCCAGTGAATTAATGCAGGTTTTCCCAGCCTCCGGACTGTGGACAACCTCGGCTGGATGGTTCTTTGTTCCCGAGGCTGTCCTGTGCGTTGTAGGATGTTGAACAACATCCCTGGCCTCCACTCACTAAAGGCCAGTAGTACCTTCCAGCTGTGACAACCAATAACATCTCCAAACATTGCCAAGTGTCTCCTGCAGGGCAAAATCACCCAGCTGGGAGCCACTGTGTTAATGAAACAAAGAATAAAACCATAAACAGCTATTGGCCATCTTAAAGAAGAAGGGGGCCCAGCATGGCGCTGAACAGACCCAGATGAGAGTCAGTGGGCAGGAGAGAGGCGCTAGAACATCTCTATTAGGAGGCTGAGATCACGTCGCTGTGACTTCTTTTCCCCACTAGTCAAAACTGCGTATCCGTAGCAAATCTGCAAAGTGTGACACTTTCAGCAGCAACAAATGACCTATCAGAGACCCAGCCTAAGGCTGTGAGCACTGTCACTGTTCCACACGGCTGCCTGACTTACGCTGGGGCCAGAAACAATTCACTACTTCTCCTTAAAAGAGCAATTTCCCCTTAGAGTGATGGATGGCCTGCCAGTCACCAGCCACAAACCAACCCTATTTCTCACCCTTCACTCGGCTGTGCCACTCCAAGGCTTTATGGCAAATTAATCAACAGTTGAGAACAGGTTGGGAAAAGATGCAGTGTGGGAAGTACAAATCTCCAAATTCAAAGAGACAAGGCCAATCAAATTATGTTTCCGGCCTCTGCCCTGTCAGCCAGTGCTAGCTGCTGTCCGATTAGGAAAGGCAGAGGCAGACAAGCCTCACATATTTGGGACTTGGAGTCACACATCCCCAGCTGGAGTTAGCCTTTACACTGGTCCTTGAAGTTTCCTGTAAAGGAAGAATATGGAAACAACAGTAGGATGTAGTCAACACCTTTCAGATTGGCAGAAATGAAGTCTGACAATACAAAAGTTGATGGAAATATGGAATGATGAGAGCTCATTGCTTATGGACATGTAATCAGGGAAAGCACCATAGAAGATGATTTGTGACAGTCCTGTGACTTTAACATACACATGCTGAGTGGCCCAGCCATCCTTTTTCTAGATACCAAATGGGAATCAGCAGGAACTTGTGCAGAGGTTCACCACCACACATGCAGAAAAGGTGGCATTGTTCACAGAGTACAAAGACAGGAATCACCCAAACATCCATCAATAGGAGGATAAATGAACAGAATGCTGTATCAAATAGAGACAGATTTCACAAATGTAGCATACAAGGGAAAAAAAAAACAATCCAAACGGAATGGGTACAAAATCATTCCATTTCAGATAAAGCTCAAAAGCCTGGAAAACTAAACATCATAACCTTTAGAGATACATTCCTGTGCAATAAATCTCTAAAACTACAAAAACTACCTTAAAAAGTAAAGGATTGATAAGCTCAATTCAAGAGAGTGATTGCAATTGAGAAAGAGGTACTCTGGAGACCTCAGAGTTACTGGTAATGTTCTATTGCTCGGGCTGTGGGGTGGGTACACAGGTGTTCATGGAGTTATTGTTACTGCTCAAATCACGTGTGCAGATATTACTATATATTTATTCATATGCTTGAAATATATTTCCTAATAAAAATTAAGGGGTGTGGATGAAACGGCAGAAGGAATGGTTAGCCTGTTTGGAGATGTTCCCAGTGAGGTCAGAACCCCTAAAAAATATATGCCCTATAAAAGCAGCAGGCTGACCCTCCACACAGCAAAGGTCCAAGGACTGCCCTTGCACAGGATCATCCAGTCCGCTAGGGGGAGCTCCTTGAGAAGCCAAGAAATGCCTGAAGCTAAAGGAAAAGGGAAGGGACTGTCTTCCAGCCTCTGCTGCCTCTGACCCCTCTCCATGGAGCTAGGAGTGTGGACTATGTGTCAGGCAGTTAACAATCCTACAGGGGAGGCTTCATCGTATCCATTTTACAGATCAGGAAATAGGCTTAGAGAGTTGATATTACATGCCCAAGATTACACAACTACTAAAAAGTGTAGACAGTCCCTAACTCTACCCTGTCTGATGGCAAAGCTTGACTTGTTTTCCATACTGCAGGATTCCTGCTGAGTGTCCTCATTCACCAACCCCCATTCCAGCTACCACAGAAATGACTCCAGAGACACAAAGGGACAAAAACGCTCCTTCCTCTCAGGTTGCTTCACACAAGCTCAAGTTAAAAAGAAACACTTTAATTCATCCAGCCCAGCTGCCAGGCCACTAGCATAGCTGGGCTGTGTATTAGTTCATTTTCATGCTGCTGATAAAGACATACCCAAAACTGGGAACAAAAAAAAGAGGATTAATTGGACTTGCAGTTCCACATGGCTGGGGAGGCCTCAGAATCATGGCAGAAGGTGAAAGACACTTGTTACAAGGTGGTGGCAAGAGAAAAATGAGGAACCCAGCTGGTCCAAGTGCAGTGGTGTTTACAACTAATTGATCACAACCAGTTACAGATTTCTTTGTTCCTTCTCCACTCCCACTGCTTCACTTGACTAGCCTTTTTTTTTTTCCTTTGTTTGTGGAAGAAGGAGGAGGTGGAGGAGGAGAAGGGGAAGAGGAAGAGGAGGGGGAGGGAAATTAACTATGTGGTTGGCAAAGCCTAAAATATTTACTTATTTACTGTCTGACTCTTTGCAAATAAAAACAAACAACAACAACCAAAACAAAAACCTGTTGAGCCTTTCCTCCCCCACCATGCTGGAGTAACTGCAGAGAAAAAAAATTTCGTTTTGATCTTCACAGTTATCTGGAAGGGGTGGGGGAAGATTTGTTTTTTGGTTTTTTGGTTTTTTGGGTTTTTTTTTTTAAGAAAGAAAAATAAATAAATTTTAAAAAATTAAAAAAAAAAAGAATGAAGGAGAAGAAGAAAGAGGGAGAGGAAGAGGGAGAGAGAATGGAAGTGTTGCTTTATTGTCCAGGCTAAAATGCAGTCTAAAAATGGGCATTGAAAACCTCTTTCATACCAATAATTGTGCTTAATAATGGAGAAAGGAAAAAATGAGGGAAGAAAATAACAAACAAGCAGCCAACCAATATTTCATTTAAACCTGTAAGTAGGTGTGATGTGGTGCTAATAAAAGCGTATATTTTGTGTATGTAAAGTGGAGAGTTCTATAAATGTTTATTAAGTTTACTTGTTCCGGATCTGAGTTCAAGTCCTGGATATCCTTGTTAATTTTCTGTCTTGTTGATCTGTCTAATATTGATGTTGAAGTGTCCCACTATTATTATTGTGTGGGAGTCTAAGTCTCTTTATAAGTCTTATGTATCTGGGTGTTCCTGTATTGGGTGCGTATATATTTAGGATCGTTAGCTCTTCTTGTTGCATTGATCCTTTTACCGTTATGTAATGTCCTTCTTTGCCTCTTTCGATCTTTGTTGCTTTAAAGTCTATTTTATCAGAGGTGAGAGTTGCAACTCCTGCTTTTTATTTATTTATTTTTTTATTTTTTTGCTCTCCATTTCGTTGATAAATCTTTCTCCATCCCTTTGTTTTGAGTCTTTGTGTATCCTTGCATGTGAGATGGGTCTGGATGCAGTATACCAATGGGTTTTGGCTGTGTCTTTTCACTGGGGGATTTAGTCGATTTAAATTTAGGATTAATAATATATGTGAGTTTAATACTGACTAGCCTTTTTTTAAAAAAAAAAAAAAAGAGAGAGAAAAATGAGGAAGAAGCAAAAGCAAAAACCCCTGATAAACCCATCAGATCTCTTGAGACTCATTATCACGAGAGTAGCACAGGAAAGACTGGCCCCCATGATTCAATTACCTTCCTGGGTCCCTCGCAAAACACATGGGAATTCTAGGAGATACAATTCAAGTTGAGATTTGGGTGGGCACACAGCCAAACTATACCATTCTACCCACAGCCCTGCCAAATCTCATGTCCTCACATTTCAAAGCCAAACATGCCTTCCCAACCATACCCCAAAGTCTTAACTCATTTCAGCATTAGCCCAAAAGTCCACACTCCAAAGCCTCATTTGAGACAAGGCAAGCCCCTTCCACCTATGAGCCTGTAAAATCTTATTTCTATATACAACAGGGGTACAGGTAATGGGTAGATACAGCCATTCTAAATGGGAGAAATTGGCCAAAACAAAGAGGTTACAGGGCCCATGAAATTTCAAAATCCAGCGGGTCAGTCAAATTTTAAAGCTCCAAAATGATCTCCCTTGACTCCAGGTCTCACATCTAGGTCATACTAATGTAAAAGGTGGATTCCCATGGTCTTGAACAGCTCTGACCCTGTGGATTTGCAGGGTACAGCCTCCCTCCTGGCTACTTTCACAGGCTGGCATTGAGTGTCTGCAGCTTTTTCAGGTGTATGGTTCAAGTGCCAGTGGATCAACAATTATTGAGCATGGACGATGATGACCCTCTTCTCACAGTTTCACTAGGCAGTGCCCCAGCAGGGACTCTATGTGGGGGATCCCTTCCGCACTGCCCTAGCAGAGGTTCTCCATGAGGGCCCCCTCCTGGCAGCAAACTTTTGCCTGGGCATCCAGGCATTTTCATACATCTTCTGAAATCTAGATGGAGGCTCCCAAACCTCAGTTCTTGACTCCTGTGCACCAGCAGGCTCAACACCACTTGGAAGCTGCCAAGACTTAGTGCTTCTACCCTCTGAAGCTACAGCCCGAGCTGTACTTTGACCCCTTTCAGCCATGGCTTCAGTCACTGGGAAATGGGGCACCAAGTCCCTAGGCTGCACACAGCATAAGGTCTCTGGGCCTGGCCCACAAAACCACTTTTTCCTTATGGACCTCCAGATTTGTGATGAGAAGGGCTGCTGTGAAGGTCTCTGGCATGGCCTGGGGACATTTTCCCCATGGTCTTGGGGATTCACATTAGGCAATTTTAGACATGTTCAGTTTGAGATGTCTATGAAACATCCAAGAAGAGATGTGACGTATGCAGTTGTTTAATTGAGACAAAAACAGACTTCAAGAGAGGAGTTGAGGCTGACTTATAAATACTCTACATATGCCATCATCAACATATGTAAATTAAATTTGTGAAACTAAATGTACTCACCCACGAGGAAAGTACAAATAGGGCACAGAAGAAAGGAGAACTGGGACTCTCTGGCATTAAGAGTTTTGGAGAGAAAAGGAGGAAACAATATGTGACCAAGTTAATCCAACAGTCATTCAACTGCTACATACACACACACACCTTGCAAAGTTCAACAACCTCTAGAGATAGGGAATGTAAGCTAGAGCATTTGCAAAATATTCACAACATCCATCACACAATGTAAAAATCACTAGTTATTCCAATAAGCATAAAAATGTACCTACAATTGAAAGGAAAAACATGAATAATGTTGATCACCCAAATTTTGGAATTAGAAGACAATGTAGCTATTGTAAATAGATTAACTATTATAAATATATTAACTACTATAAATATGTTAAAGAGTTAAGAGGGAAAAAATAAACAGAATGTGTGAACAAACATATGAAGGATTTCAAAAGAGGAATTTAAACTACAAAAAGAAAACCAAATCAAAATTCTAGAACTGAAAAACACAATACTTAAATGAAAAATTTATTAGATGAGTTTAGCTTCAGACTTAACACAAAGAAAATGAATCAGTGGATTTAAGGCATACTGACAGAAATTAAGCTAAAATACAGAAAGAGAATTTTTTTGTGTCCAATACACATGGAGCAATATCAAAGAAAGAGGGAGAGGGTGGAATAAATATTTGAGGAGAAATTACCCAAAATTTTTCTAAAAACTGATGGAATATCTAAATCCAGAAATCCCAAAGTGCCAAGCAGTGTAAATACAAAGAAGACCACTCCTAGCATGTCATAGGCAAAGTGCTGAAAATAAAAGCTAAAGAAGAATCTTTAAGTTATCCAAAGACAAAGGATACTTTATATCTAGAGAAACAACCACATTTCAAGCAGGAAAAAAAAAAAAAAAAAAAAA
>NW_016107482.1:41069-42990 GCF_001604975.1 Cebus imitator | reverse complement strand
AAAAAAAAAAAAAAAGGAACTGGGAAGACAAGCATATACTCTCTAAGTGCCAAAAGGGGAAAAAAGCAAACTCAGAATTCTATGTCAGGTGAAAAACACTTTAAAATAATCAAAGCTAAAAAGAAAAACAAAAACATTGTTCAGGTAAATATAAAAGATAAGAAAATGTATTGCCAGCAGACCAGCACTACAAAAAAGTGTTAAAGGAAGTCCATCAGACTGAACAGAAACTATGCCAGAGGGAAACCCAGACAAGCAAGAAGAAATCAAAAGTATCAGAAATTCTAGATATGACTGTAAAGATAGCAGAATATTGTTTTTAATCGATTTCTAAAAATCATTGTCCGTTTACAGTAAAAGTAATTAAAATGCATAATAAAGATATAGGATATATAATATATGTAGAAGTAAAATATAAGGCAGTCATAGCCAGAAAAGCTGGAGGAAGGGAAAATTACTTTATACGTTAAGCGATGTAATAACTTATGGTAGATGATGATATTTTTGCTTAAAGTGGCAAAATTATACTAGTAACACAGACAAGCATAACTAAATAACCAATATAGAAAATAGGATGAAATGTTTCTTTTTAATTTCTTTAAATGTTTGATTACTCCAAACAAAGGCAAGAATAAAGGAGCAAAAGAACAGACACAAATGAACAAATATGAAACAAAAGCAAGATGATAGCCTTAAATCCAACAATTTCAATAATTGTCTCAAATGGAAATTAAGCACTCAAAAGACAGAAATTGTTAAACTGGATTTTTTAAAAAATCCATAATTCTATGCTGTTCAAATCTAGTCAACAACATAAGTCAAAAGAAAAGGTTAGGGAAATCTACACTTTGTAGAAACTAATAACAAGAAAGCTTGTGCCACTAAAATGATAATAGCTATGGTAGACCTCAAGACTGGCAGGGATTCAGAGGAACGTCTTACAGCAATGAGAGGATTAATCAGTCAGGAGCATGTGACAGTCCTAATTTGGATGTGTCTGATGACAAGGCTTTAAAATATATGCAGCAAAAATTAACAGATTAAACAGGAGAAATAGACAAATTCAGATAGAGCTGGAGATCTTAACACTCCGTAACTGGTTTAAAAAAAAAGCAGATTTTTAAAAATTAGTACAGTATCAATGAATGAAACAACCAAATTAACCAATTTGGCCAAATTGACTCATGTAGAACACAAAATGCACACTCCTTTTAAGTGCACATGCAACATTAACCAAAATAAACCATATGCTGGTGCATAAAACATGCCTCAAATGATTGAAATCTTACGAAGGATGCTTTTTCATGCTCTGTAATTAAATTTAAGAATAAATAAGCAATTATTTTAAAATTTAGCTTGTAAAAAATTACAAATATCAGGGCAAAGAAAAATTGAAAAGGAAATCATTAACTGTTCTTACCTGAAAAACACAACAAATCAAAATGTGTGGAAAACAGCTAAAGCACTGCTTACTAGGAAATTTATAGGGTTAATTTTACATATAAGGACACAAGAAAGTTTTAAATCAGCTGACTCAGCTTCCACCTCAGAACCAAGCAAAAGAAAAACAGAATAACTCTAAAGCAAATAGAGAAATAAAGAAATAATGAATATTAGAGAGTTTAAAAAATGACTGGAAGGCCAGGCAGGGGGGCTCACGCCTGTAATCCCTGCACTTTGGGAGGCCAAGGTGGTTGGTTCACTTGAGGTCATGAGTTGGAGACCAGCCTGGCCAACATGGCAAAATCCTTTCTCTACTAAAAATACAAAAATTAGCCAGGTATGGTGACACATGCCTGTAATCCCAGTTATTCAGGAAGCTGAGGCAGAAGAATCGCTTGAACTTGAGAGAAAGAGGTTGCAGTGGGCCAAGATTGCACCACTGCATTCCAGCCTGGACAACAGCAAGACTCTGTCTCAA
>NW_016107482.1:21939-40945 GCF_001604975.1 Cebus imitator | reverse complement strand
AGAAAGGTTCTGCAGACATTAAGAGGATAATAATAAAATATTAGGAACAACTTTATGTCAAGAAATTTATTAACTTAGATGATGGAACAGTTCCTTTAAAAATGCAGCTTCCCAAAACTGTCACAAGAAGAAATAAGAATCTGAAGAGCTTTCTATTTTTTAAATAGAAGCCATAAATTAAAATAGTCTCACTTTAAAAATAACTCCTCCCAAAAAAAAACCACCCAGAGCAAACAAACAAGCCTCCAGACTCAAATGGCTTTATTAGTGAATTCTACCAAAAATTGCAAAAAAAAGAACTAAAACAATCTTACAGAAACTCTATCAGAGAACAAAAAAGGAAACACTCTCATTTTATGGAACTAACAACCCTGGTACAAAACTTTGATGATAGTACGAGAAAAAATATGCAGATTAATATAAATAGAGATGCAAAAAAATTATTAATAAAATATTAGCAAATTGAATCCAGAAAAAGATGAAAAACAAGTGTATCATGTATAATGAAGTATATCATAGGAATGCAAGGTTTGCTTAACATCAAAAATTAATGAATGTCGGGTACAAGAAAAAAATAGAAAGAATGAATAAGACCTAATACTTGATAGCACAACAGGGTGACCATAGTCAATAATAACTTACTTGTACATTTTAAAATAACTAAAAGAGTAAAATTTGATTGTTTGTAACACAAAGACTAAATGCTTGAGGCGATGGATACCTCAATCATGATGTGATTATTACACATCACATACCTATATCAAAACATCTCATGTATCCCGTAAATATATGCGTCTACTATATATCTGCAAAAATTAAATTTTTTAAATTATATCAATATAATTCAACATATTAACATAATAAATATGTAAAACCATGTGATAGTCTCAACAGATTAAGAGAAAGCATTTTATAAAACTTAGCAGTTATTCATAAATAAAAATTCTCAGCAAACAAAAGATAGAAGAACATTGCCTCAATCTGAAAAATTATATCTATGAAAAATGTATAGCTGACAATATACATAAGGATGAAATAGTCAACATTTGCCCTCTGAGACTGGGAAGTAGACAAAGATATCCATTCCTATCAAGTTTATACAATACAGTACTGAAGGTTTTAGTAGTCACCTAAGACAAAGAAAGAAAGGCCTTTATTTGCAGATGACATGATTGTAGAAAAATCTGAAGAAACCTACAAATTTCTAGAATAATTAGCGAATTTAACAATATTAGAGAGTTAAAAGTCAAAATAAAATAATCTGTATTATTTTTAAACACTAGCAACAAATGGAAAATGAACTTTTTATTAAAAAACATATCACTTTTACTATGATTTGAATATTTGTCCCCTCTGAAACTCATGTTGAAATTAATCCCCAATGTAGTAGTATCGAGGGATGAGCCTTCAAGGGGTGACTGGCTCATGAGGGCCTTGCTCTTACTAATGCATTAATTCATTCATGGATTAACGGGTTAGTGGATTGTTTGGTTATCACGGGACGGCAACTGGTGGCTTTACAAGAAGAGGAGGAGAGACCTGAACTAGCCTGGTAGCACCTCAGCCTCCTCACCATGTGACATCGGAACTCTTCAGAGTCCTCAGCAGCAAAAAGGGTCTTCCTAGAGGCACTCTCTCAACTTTGGACTTCTCAGCCTCTGTAACTTTAGATATAAATTTCTTTTCTTTATGAATTACCTACTTTCATGTATTCTAAATAACAAAAATGGACTAATACAATTTGCAATAGCATTCAGAAAAGTAAATACGGGTGTTGATCGACTTACGACCTATACAACTTACGACCATTTGACTTTACGACCACAATCGCTAGCCACGACTGCTCTGTGTCTGGCAGCGCAAACGTTGCCCAGCTGGGTGTACAACAGTACGGACCAGCTTCCGGCAGCACTACCATCTCCACGTACATATAGCCTACTGAACTTACGACCAAATCGTGTTACGAACGGTCTGTCAGAACCAATCGTGGTCGTAAGTCGAGCACTAGCTGTATGTTGAAAGAAATTTAACCAAAATATGTGCAAGACCTTTATACAAAATATATATATAACATTGCTAAAAGAAATTAAAGACCTAAATAAATGAAAAGATATCCCATACCCAGGGATTGGAAGGCTATTGTAATAGGTGCCAGTTCTAATCCAAATTGATCTATAGATTCAATAAAATCACCAGTCAAAAACCCAGCAGGATTTATTATAGAAACCGACACGCTGATTCTAAAATTTATACAGAAATGCAAAGGACCTAGAATAACCAAAGCAATCTAGAAAAAGAACAAAATTGGAGGACTTACAGCACCTGATTTAAAAGCTTAATGTGGAGCTACAGCTATAAAGGTCATGTGCTATTAGCTCAAAGATAGAAAAAGACATCAAGGTAACAGAAAATAAAGTCCAGAAACTGACCCACACCCATATGTCCAAGGGGTTTTTGGCAAAGGCACAAAAGCAGTGAGGAAAGAACAGTCTTTTAAACGTATGGTGCTGAAATAACTGTGTAGCACATGGAAAAAATTAACTCTGGCTATCACCTTGCACCATTCACACAACTTTATTCAAGGTGGATCATGGCCTTAAATATAAAAGTTAAAACTAAAAATATTCTAGAAGGAAAAATAGGAGGATATTTTTACAATCTTAGGATTTATTACACAGGTTACAAAAGCATTAGCCATCAAATTAAAAATAAATTACAGTTCATCAAAATTAAAATCTTTTGCTCATAAAAAGACAGTATTATTTTAAAAAGAGAAGAAAGGCCACAGACCTGTCTGTGATATAATTATTGAACCACATGTATCAGACCAAAAAATGATATCCAAAATGTGTAAAGAACTCTTACAAGTCAATAAAAGAAAAACAACCCAATCATTTTAAAGGAGAAAAAGAAAACACAGAAATGACCAGAAAGTGCATGAAAAGGTGCTTAACATCATCACCTGGGAAATACAGTAATGTCATTCACACCTGCACAAAGGGCTAAAATTAAAAATTCACAATACCAAGTGCCGATGATTATGTGGAGCAACTGAAATTCTTATGCGTTAGTGGCAGGAGGGTGAAAAGGCTTAAAACATTGTAGGAAGGTGATTAGCAACTTCTGTTGAAGTTAAACATACACCTACCCTACATAGGAATATAACCAAGGGACATTAAGGTGTAGGCCCACAAGAAAACATATAAGAATGTTCATAACAGCTTTATTCATAATAGCCCAGAGCTAGAAAAAGTATATATAAACAGGATAATGGATTAAACAAATTGTAATATATTTAAACAAGGATATTCCCAGAAAAAGTAATAGGCTGAACCACTGATACTTGGGTGGATCAAATCTCAAAAGCATTGTTTAAACAAAAGAAACCAGATACGTTCTATAAATGGGAGGTTCAAGAGTAGGAAAAATTAATCTATTGTAATGGAAATCAAAACAATGGCTACCTTGGCTGAAAAGGATTGAAAGGTAGTTTTTGGGATAATTGAAATATTTTATATCTTGATTTGGGTTCATGGGAATATATATACTGTTCATGGGAATACATATTTGTCCAAACCATTGAACTGTAGACTGAAATCTGTTTACTTCCCTCTATGTAAAAATAACAAACTTTTGTTTGTTTGTTTGTTTTAAGACAGAGTCTTGCTCTGTCACCAGGCTGGAGTGCAGTGGTGCAATCTTGGCTCACTGCAACCTCCGCCTCCTGGGTTCAAGCAATACTTCTGCCTCAGCCCAAGTAGCTGGGACCACAGATGGGTGTCACCACGCCTAGCTAATTTTTTTGTAATTTTAGTAGAGTTTACTACTAAAATTTAGGGGTTTCATCATGTCAGCCAGGGTGGTCTAGGCTTGACCTCTGCATCCACCAGCCTTGGCCTCCCAAAGTGCTGGATTACAGGTGTGAGCCACCATGCCCGGCCAAAAATAACAAACGTTTTAAAGTGAGAAAGTGATGGAGGCAGCTTTGGAGTCAGTGTACACATACAAGTGTTTCAGGAAGTTTTGCTACAAATGGATTGTTTTTCTTTTTGCAGTGAAGTGGGAAGCAAGGTTTTCAACTGAGCATGAAGATAAGGGAGGAGGTGGTGGATGAAAGGCTGGAAGAATCCTGTAGCATCTGGGAGAGGGCTGGTCTGCAACCAGAGTCTGCCAACCATGGCCCTCAGGTCAAATCCTGTTGCTGCCTAGTTTATATATGGCTCAGGAGCTAAGAAAGGATTTCACATTTAGTAATGATTAAGAGAAAAAAATCAAAAGAAGAATAATTTTTTTTGGCATATAAGAATTATATAAAATCTAAATTTCAGTTTCCATACATAAAGCTTTATTGAAACATACCCACACTTCTTCATTTCTGTAGTGCCCATGGCAGCAGTGCTGAGTGAGAGCAGCAGAGACAGGTGGCCCGTAAAGCCCGAAATATTTACCACCTGGCTCTTTACAACCTGTTTGCCAACCACATGATTGCTGGGCAGAACGAAGAGTTCGCTTGGGGACTGTGGTCTTGAGTTTACAATGAAACACATCAATGTAGCTGTACATTTTTTGTTGTCGGTAATATAGCAATAGTTAGGTCACAGTTTGGTTGCTGACTTAATTAAATGAGATCATATATGAAGAGTTTCTAGCATAAAGGAAGTATTTATTCAATATGAAAACCCCCTACTTATTACCACTACCTCCTCTTGAGGCTAAAATGCACTGAGGAGGTAAAGTGCAGAGATTACAGTGGGATTCCAGTCAGATGGGGGCTGCTTCCTGAACCATCTTTTTTCCTGTTCCAAACTTCTCCGTAAGCCTGAGCTTCTTTTGCATCCCCTCAGGGTGACTGGTCAGCTTTGCTTGTATAACAAATACAACAACCCCAATTCAAAACTCTTCTGACCTTGCCTTTTGCAGGACAGTTATGTGGGTTGTCAATCCAATTCTCTTCTACTTTCTCACTTGCAGTTCTCAAGAATAACTGTAGAGCGTGCTGGGAATGCAACATCCTGAGTAAGGAGGAATGGCCCAGACCAGCCCCAGCTCTGTGCCACTCCCTCCCACAACAGGATGTCTTTCAGTACTTTAGGCCAGAGTGTCATGGGGCTCTCGGGGTATAAAACTCAGGGCAGATTGTGCTCCAGAGTCCCTCAGCTATGGCGCAAGTGGGCACGTGCAGACAAAAGCCCATCCACCCTGAGCAGCTTCCTGAGCTTTAGGGACCCTTGTCATGAATACTAGGCGTCTCTTGCCCATTGCTCCCTATCTGTGACTAATGAAGTTGTTTCATGCAACTGTGTGAGTGTTCCATCTCACCAGACTTGAGCAAGCAATGTAATTACAGCCAGAGTCCGCGGGCTGAAGTGGTAACCCATGCACAGTAAACCCGCTTTGCGTGCCTAATCCTCACTGGCAGACAGAGCTGTGACCCAGCATCTGTGGGTTCCAGAACTTAGCTTCAGGGACAAAACCCAGTAGCAGCATTTTGGAGGCACTTCCTCTACCCGGCCCCTCACAACCCTCACCAAGAACATTCTCCCACCAATGCAGCTTCATAAAACAAACACAAGAAAGAGTTTGAGGGAGTGCTGGTGTCATTGTTACTTCCCATGAATGAGAACTGCCATTGCCTTTTTAAGACGTTTTAGAAATTTTAATCCAGTAGCAAAAAAAAAAAAAAAATCATTATTTTCTCAAATTTAATTAATTTACTAAACTCCTCATGGTTCGTTGGATTCAATCCTGTATCTGTGATCTTTCTGGGTCCATTACACTTATGGGATTGGACTTCATTTCTTCTAACTCATAAAAAGCTCATCAAACTGGAAATAAAATGCGATTTTGAACTTTCTAATGAAGGTGCCCATCCTGGTTTCCCAGCACTCTGGAGTTAATGGCCCTCTCCCCACCCTCTTTGTCATGAACACTTCAGTTCTGTGTCGACAGGTTGGAGAAAAAGATGTCGCCATGGTGAACAGTCCCTGCCCATTCAGTCTTTCCAGCTCGCTCATCACACAGGAGGGGCACTGAGAGGTGGGCCCGTCCACAGAGCCAACACCCGCCACGGCCAGCTCTTAGGATTCTGTGTCCCATGGATATTTTTTATTTTGAATGAAAGGAAGGAAAATCACTGTCCCAATTAAGGAAAAGAGTAGAATCACTTTTGAGCAGGCTTCTGCACACATGTGAGGTGTGCCAGGCCGCGTCCCCAGGGTGGCCACACAGCCAGCCCTGCCTAAGCTCCCCGTACACCTCCCGCCCTCCCTAGGCACCGGGTGGTAGCTCAGTGTGGGCCTTATAAGCTTATGACAGCACTGAATGGAGATGCCATTATCTCCATTTTTCAAATGAGAAATTCAGAACCAAAGGAGGCATTTAGCAACCTGTCTATACTCACACAGCCAGCAAGGGACAGAGCAGGGCTGGTTACACCACCATGAGGCCAACCCCAGGGATGATGAGCGGATGTTGAGCATCCTCTCCAGGCCAGGTCTGGGGCCACGTGCCACCCAGACATGACCTCGTTCAGTCTCCACAGCTGCTCAAATGGTGCCTTGATCAGCAGCCCCAGTTTACAGATGGACAAACAAAGTGCAGCAGGGAAGCCTCCCAAGACCACAGCCAGAAAGTGACTGAGCAGTCATGGTGAGGACGGTGGACCCCCCGGCCCCAGAGCCCACGCCTTCTATCATTAGCCCCACACCTCCCAGCTAGACACGTCCCCAGGACTAAAGCATGAAATGGACCCTCTCCTCTTAGAACGTCCAGAAACGACTGGTGTTTTTCGAATGGGAATTTTACTTAATCTGCGTGCCTCTGAGGATATCAAAACTTCTAGGCCAGGAAGAGAGTGTGGCAGAATGCCCAGCTTTCCTGTCTGTGCTTCCAGACCTCATCTCAGGACCGTGGGTTCTGCCTCAGTTAGCAGGAGCTGAGAAAGGAACCATGGCCCTTCCAGCTGGTCTGCAGTGGCTCATGGCCCTTGTGGCTGTCCACAGAGCTGTTCACAAGTGTGCCAGTTCTCCCCACGTGACTTATTCTGAACAATAAAACATGAGCCAAAACAATGTGTGTCATTCCTGGGCAGAAGTGTTAAGAGAAAGTGCACAACTTAGCACATTTCTTTCCATTCATCTCGGTGATGGAAGAGCTCATGTGAGATGGGACCTTCATCAGCCTCTGTCCCTGAGTGGCAGTAAGAGTGGAGCCCCTGCCAGTCTTCTCTAAGGAGCACTAAATTCTTATGTAAAGCCACTGAGATAAGTGGTTGCTTATTAATACAGCACAACCTGGCCACACACATGCAATGCATACTCCTACAAACTCCCCAAACATGCACACATGCCCCTCCAACCACACACACAGACACATACACCCCTCCAACCACACACAGACACACACACTCCTACAACCAGGCACACATGCACACACACGCTCCTATAGTCATGCACACATACACACAGGCACCTACAACCACACACATACACACACTCCTAAACCTACAACCACACACACAAACACACACACACCCACAACCATGCACATATGCACACACAGGCACCTACAACCACACACAGACACACACACTCCTATAATCACACACGCTCCTACAACCAGGCACACACACACACACACACACCACCCCTATAGCCATGCACACATGCACATACAGTCACCTACAACCACACACATACAGTCACCTACAACTACACACACACACACACACACACATACTCCTTTAACCACGCACATATGCACACATATGCCCCTACAACTATGCACACACACACACCTACAACCACACACACAGAGACACACACTCCAACCACACACACATGCACACACAGGCACCTACAACCACGCACACACAAACACACACACCTACAACCATACACACATGCGCACACACTCCTATAACCACATGCATGGACACACACACTCCTACAACTTTACACACATGCACACACAGGCCCCTACAACCACACACGCATAAACATACACATAATCCTACAATCCGCCCACACACATGCCTTCCCACTCCCATGCATATGCACACACAAATGCCTGCAACCACACACACATGCACATCTATACCCTTCCAGCCCCACCACACTCTCCTTCAGTCATACACACAAATACACACACACTTTACTGCTTCCATCTCCCACCCCTGGGAAGACCTGTGCTAAACATCAGCAAACTCCTCACTCTGTGCTAGGCTGCAGAATACAGAGATGAATGAGGCATGGTCCCTGCACTAAGCAAATACACAGTAGGGAAGCACACACATGATCATACAAATGTACTTGACTCTTTTATGGAGGAGAAACCACCAGGGGGACGCTTTCCTTTTGTTTTCTCAGGAACTTCTTCATGAAAGTCGTAGAAGTCTTCCTCAACCATACAGTAATAGAAGCATGTGCAATTGCACAATGCCACCGCGCCGGCACTCTGTCGGCTCTCTCTTCATTCTTTTCCTCTTGCATCTCTTCAGCATTTTAAGGGCATAGTGTGTGCCCACATGCAGTTCCCCTCAGGAAGTGCTCCATCCAGGGGCCATGCAGTGTGGGGTGGGGGGGACTCTACCACAGCACGATGAGCTGTGTCTGTGGGGGGCACTTGGGAGCAGGGTCAGCCCATATAGGAGCAGCAGGCTGGGCAGAGTCTCAGTGAATGGGTGGGTACTCCCCAGATGAAAGGTGGGGCTCCAGACACTCCAGGCATAGGAATAACAAAGGCACAAGGAGGGTAGGAGCTGCCTCCTGGGCCTGGTGGGTGTACTGGCCGAATGCCAAGTACCTAGCACAGAGTGTGGCTCAGGAGACGGGGGAGGTGGCAAGGTCAGATCCTGACTACCACACCACTCACATGAAACGCCCTGCAGTGGTAAAACTTGGGGACTTTTAAGGGTCTTTTCCTTCAGGTAGCATGGAGCATGCTCAGGCCCTCAAGCTGGTCAGCGACATGGTCAGTTTCATCTAGGCAAAGACAGCTAGCCACTGTCCAGGGGCAGCCGAGAGAAGACAGGAGACAGTCGGGGCATGCAGTGGTCTGGCCTGGCGTGCAGGGGTGGAAGAAGTGGAAGAGGGGGCAGGCAAGACACAATTGATGCTTCAAAGCTGAGATATGGAAGAGCTGCCTCCCTGCTGCTGTGTTCAAAGTGCTTCCACTCCAGACCTCTCCAATCCTCAGGGCAATGGAGACATTTGCATTCACATGGCTATTATCAAAAAAACAAATAAAACGAAAACAAAAAAGCAAAAACAGAATATAACAAGGGTAGAGAATGTGGAGAAATTAGAATCCTTGTGCACTGGGTGGGAATGCAAAATGGCGCATCTGCTGTGGAAAACAGCAGGGAGCTTCCTCCAAAAGTTGAACATAGAATTACCATACAACCCAGAAATCCCACCTACCCAGAAGAACTGAAAGCAAGATCTCGAACTGATGTTTGCACACCATGTTCATAGCAGCATTATTCACAAGAGCCAAAAGGAAAGCTGCCCAAGTGTCCATCGAGGGATGAGCAGATCAACAAAATACAGTATCACGTACAAAAGGGTGTTGCTCCACCTTAGAAAAGAAGAAAATCCTGGCACATGCTGCCGCGCGGATGAATCTCGAAGACCTCATGTTACACTAATCGTAGAGGGAAAAATACTGTATGATTCCACTTAAATGAAATGCCTAGAATAGTCGAATCCATAGAGAGAAAAATAGAACGGGGGTCTCCAGGGGCTGGAGGGAGGGGAATGGAAAGTTGAATGGGGACAGACCTTCAGTTTGGGAAAATGAAGAGTTCTGGGGATGGATGGTGGCGATGTTTTCACAATGACGTGAATGTACTTTAATGCTACTGAGCTGTACATTTTAAAGGCTTAAAGTAAATTTTGTAATGTGAATTTTACCACAATTTTTAAAATTCAAACTTTCTTAAAATCCAGATCTGGCCCGTCGCAGCTGTTGACTGTGGGAAACTAACCTCTCCGTGCCTCTCTCTCTTTCATGGTTTCGAGGATTTATGATGGCGATGCACGTAAACTGCCCTGCAGGCTGCCTGGCTCAGAGGAGGCACTGACAAAATGATCAGCACAATCGACTGCCTCCTCCGTGCCCCTGATGTGTGCAGGTTGCAGGAGGCCGCAGCAGGAAGAAGGAGCCCCCGCCTCATCCTCAAGGATCCTGTCTGGAATCCAGCCTGGGTGAAGACATGGGTCAGCATCCAGCAGGCAGATAGAGAGTGGTTCAGCTCCATGTAGACCCCCGGCAAAGGTCTTCAGCTCAGAGTTGCCCCAGAGGGAGCCCAGGTCGGCCAGGAATGGGTACCAGTGGGCAGGAGGAGGGGCATCTGCAACCAACAAAGCCTCCTGACACCTCCTGCCCCCATATACCTCTGTGCCAGACAAACAGCACCACGTTGCTTGTTCTGCAACATGGGAGAGGCTGGGAAATAGAAGTCTTGCTCATCCAGGTACTACTTGCATGGAAAGAATGATAAGAGCTAATTTTTCTGGGAACCCACTAGGTACTAGAAATATTTTCTATCATCAATCCTGGAAAGAAATACCCTAGATAGATGTGGCCATTTGCATTTTTGAAGATGAGGGCACTAATGCCCATAGAGGTTAAGTGATGCCCCCAAGGTCACACTGCACGGCATTGAGAGGGAGGCTGCAAGCCAGGTGTGTCTGGCCACAAAGCTTCTCTCCTTTCTGACATGCCCCAAGATTCCACACCTGGCCCATGTCATCCCTCTGCAGCCATTCTGTAACTCACTCGATTCAGCCTTGTCCCCTTCTCACCCAAGAACAACCCACATCCCTGACAGTGGGGGAGAAGAGGTAGGAGGACCAAGCCTACCTGTGCCCTTTTTTCTTTTAACTAGTCAGCTCAGCATCTAAACACAGAAAACCTCCACCAGGAGCCCTGAGATTTTGAATGGCTCCCCTCTTGGGTCTCCTGAACCTCACCTGTGCTGGGCATCCAGCAATAGTTTAGACAAACGCCAGAGTAGCACACGTGCCCTGCATCCACTAGAGAGACTGGAGGGCAAGGCATGCTGAGTCACCATGGAGCAGGCCCTGGCTGATCAACAGGGGCACATAGCACGGTGAAGGCTCGCATCGGTACCCATCTCGGAGGAGGAGTTCCTGGTCAAGGCAGATTTGCCTATGTCACCCCACCTCCTCATAGAGGGGAGCTCACAAGGCTCGCAAATCTCAGGGGAGGCCTCTCTCAACATAGAAAGTGGACAACTTGAAAGTCTTCAGAGGGAGGAAGAGCAGGCCTGGGAGCCCCACGCCCTAGCATGCTGCTCACCTTCCCAGATCTCATATCCCAGCCTGCAGCCAGAGACCAAGATGCATCGTCTCTCTGAGTTTATTCCCTGGGTCGTCTCTAGCTTGCTCCACTGACTGTGAAGCTCTCCTTTCCTGGAATGGCGTCATGCTTACTGGAAACCCAGCAGCAGATCCCTGGGACCCCACACTCTGTGCTGCCCTGGCTCTGCCATGGCAACAAGGGTCAGGTGTGGGCTCTCGTTTTATGTGTAGGTAAATCAAGCACCACAGTATGAAAGGGATTCAGGCATCTCCTACTTCCTTCATAATCAGGTGCCTGCCTGACCTTGGCCTTTCAAAGATAGAGAACAAAGGGGTCCAGAGTGCCACACAAGTCCTAGAGGAGAGACAGCCTCTGCTCTGCAGTACAGACAACACTCTGTAAAGCTCCCTCCAACCACACCAACATTGCACCCCTTTGGCCCCATCCATCCATCCATCTCCCACCCATCAACCCACCTATTCATCTATCCACTCGCCTCTCCGTCCGTCCACTCATCCATTCACACACTAACATTCCCGCCTGCCTACACTATGCCCAGCCCTGTTCTGGATGCTGGATGCTTAGAGAAAATGCAAGGTGCATAGATAGGGCAGGGATCATGTTAGAGGCAAGCAAATACAGCACAGGGTGACTCCGGCTTGCTGAGGCCTCAGAGCTGCGCAGGAAGCTGGTAGTCGGCCTGTAGTGGAACTCTGCTCTGTGTGCATGGCTGTGTCTAGAATGGCCTCCTATGGGCAGGTCTGAGGTCCCCAGTAAGACCGTACCCCTGAGGGCAGGTATGTGGCTATTACAGATTTGTACCCCACTCAACAAGGAAGCTGATTTCTGCAAGTTGGGGGGACCAAGGAGGCTCTTGTCCAGAATGGTGGTGACCAGCACATTTCCAGGTCCGGAGCTCCCATGGCCCTCACCTTGTTCCCTACAATGTCTTTCCTCTTGATGGCGTAGGTTATGGTGAGTGAAGGATGCAGCTGGTCCCAGTAGTTGTTCCTGTGTCAGTATGACATCTATTCCCCTCTGGCAGCTCTACGTAGTTGGTTTCAAAACACTTTAAATCTTTCACATAGGTAAGTACAGGTCTGGCATTCTCACACCAGATTTGGTTTTGGGACATGTCAGGGCAGGAGGTGTGGGACCAACATCCCACTGGTGTCACCTCCTTGACCAGTACAGAGGCCTGTGAGCTACACATTGAGCCCAGACTGGGACCCATCACCACAGAGGGAAGGGAAGCACCCAAGACCTCTCTGGGAAGCAAATGTGATATGCTTTGAGCCCTGCACATAACTCTCCCTGGCTCCTCTACCCTCTGATAAAATCAGCCTCTGTGGAACTGACTGACCCTAGAGGTCCTGGTGACCTCACAGATCTATAGATAGTGGCTCTGTGGCCCCTGGGAGCAGGTGTCATCTCAACTTATCATCTTCAGTCCTGTAGACATCAGCTGTGGTCATCCTGGCCAAGGAGCAAGTAGTGAGGACTTAAAAGCAGTGATACCACTGCCTGCATGGGTCCCTTCTGGGAGGGCTGACGGACACTGCCCAGGGTGTGTCCGACAGAGCCACCGTGGGCCACACACATCATGGCTCATAGGTGGTGTCAACTTATTAGCCTCACACAGGTTCACGACATCCCCTTTATGGATGAAACAACAGAATCAGAAGTGGAGCTCATGCCCAGGCAGCTGCAGCAGCTCTGCCTATTTTATGTGTCAATTCAACCAGGCCACGGGATGCCCAGGTAGTTGTTCAGACATTATTCTAGATGTGTCTGTGGATAAACATCAGACCAGTAGGCTGAGTAAAGCAGATTCCCCTTGATAAGTGGGTGGGCCTCATTCTATCAGTGGAAGGCCTGAATGGGAGAAAAGGCTGACCTGACCCTAAGTGGAGCAAGGGAGAATTCCTCCTGCCTGATGGCCTTCAAGTTAGGACATCAGCTCTGCAGATGTTGAACTCGTCAGCCTGTCTCCTCTCCTCTCCTCTCTCTCTCTCTCTTTTTTCTGTCTCTCTCTCTCGATAGATAGGTAGGTAGATAGATAGATAGATAGAATATCATATATGTGTGTATATATACACATATATCAGTAGGATATATATCCAACTGATTCTGTTTCTCTGCAGAGCCCTGACCATCTCTCTGGGAAGCCTCTGGCCACGCCCCCAGCCTCCACGTGTTGGGGCGGCTGAAGAGGGGAGGTGTGAGGGCTGAGGAGGCAGTGGGTGCAAAGTGCACAGGTGGGCCCCACGCCAGGCCCAGCGGGTCCATCCTACCCTGCTGATGTGTGTTACGGTTTCCCCGGGGCCTCGGATTCCTCACATGGAAACCGGGAAACCTACATCTCAGCTCCCAAAGGTGACGTGGGTTGGCAGCCAGACGCCTGGGGGGCGCTGGGCAAATGAAGCCTCTGTCCCAGGCACGGACTCGTGCTGCTGCTGCTCCCTCCTGGGCTGGAGCGGGCCAGGCTGGGGGTTCCAGGCCCCTCCCGGGTCCTCCAGGGTTCAGGGCCTCTCAAACCTCGCTCCTTCACCACAGACCGCACGGGGGCCTCGTGCCTTATTTTCCTGCTCTTAGCTGAGTTTCTGCCGCCGCGGCAGCTTTCCCGAGCTGAGTCAGCAGGGAAGGAGCTGTCTGGACCTCGGGGTGGAAGCCCATTCATCAGCCCGCTTTCCGGGTGCTCGCGCAAGGATGGCTGCGCGGGGAGACGTGCTCTGCAGGCCCCGGACTCTGCACCTCCTGGCCCAGGGTGTCTGGGATGCAAAGGGGAGTCAACCCACAGGGCAGCCCGTGGAGATCTGTGCTGGAAAGTGCTTCCACCGCGATGCAACTCAGGGCCCCCCGCGGCTGAACCCAGAAGCCAGGCCGTGTCCGGAGAGGCTGAGCGCCCTCCAGCAGCGGGCGTCCAGCCTGGCCCCAGCCCCGCTGCAACAAAAAGCTCTGTGCCTAGCATGGCCCGGCCCCACAGGACTGACCAGGCACACGATGCCGACCGTTCGAACCCCCTAGCCGGGTCGGGCCCATCAGCCAGAGCCCCAAACACCCCCCTGCTGCGCTTCCGCGGGGTGGGCGTGGCCTGCCAGGGGGTGCCGCCCCACAGCGCCCCCTCGCGTGCGCCCGCTGGCTGGGCCTCTGCTCCCCAAGCGCGTGCTCCTGCCCAGGAGGGACAGGGCTCTGCCAGTGCCTTCCTGCAGCCTCCTCTGGGTGACCCTGTCACTGGCCGTGAACCGTATCTGATCCCTGCCAGGCTTTCCTCTCTTGCCCCCTCCACCCACTTCCTCACCCGCAAGAATCGCCTCCTCCAAACCACCTGCTGATCCCAGGGCAGCAGAGGCTCCACCTGATTCCTGTCTCCCGGAGGCTCCCTCCCCACCCACACCTCCCCCTCAGGGCCTGCTGGAACTTCCCCAATCCCCCTCTCTTCCCTGCCCAATCCCTTCAAAGCTCAGAGGCTGCATTCATTTCCCCTGAGGCAAAATGGCACGTGGTTGGCATACACTACATCTGTCTTGTTTTTTCTCCCTCCCAATATTTGTCTCTTGGCTTCTGCTTTCTATGTTCCCAGTAGTCTCAAGACCCATGGGAGGAGCCCCCTCAGGCCAGAACCCGCAGACTTGAGCACCCACAGACACACGCTCTCTGGGTCTACTCCCAGGTCTGCCCTGACTCCTGCCTCCTGAGACCGGCTCCAAGTTCATTTTCTTCTCGGTCAGCACATGGTCCAATTTACTTTCAGGGTCGCCTCCATGTGAGTAACTAGTGAGGCACCCACCCTTAGCCCTCCCCATTGACCCTCTAGAGAAACTAAGATGCTATATTAGACAAAGGAGGGAGTTGTCGGTGGTGGGGACAGAGAGAGAGAGAATGAGAGAGACAGGATGTGTGTATGTGTGTGTGCTGTGTGCATGTTTTCTGGGGCTGTGTGGGGAGGTTGCATCAAATGAGAAAAGCATTTCCTTTTTTTTTTTTTTTTTTGAGACAGATTTTCGCTCTTTCTCCCAGGCTGGAGTGAAGTGGCATGATCTCAGCTCACTGCAACCTCTGCCTCCCAGGTTCTCCTGCCTCAGCCTCCCGAGTAGCTGGGATTACAGGTGCCCACCACCACGCCCAGCTAATTTTTGTATTTTTCATAGAGACAGGGTTTCACCATGTTCTCCAGGCTGCTCTCGAACTCCTGACCTCAGGTGATCCACCTGTTTCGACCTCCCAAAGTGCTGGGATTATCCACGTGAGCCACCTCACCTGGCCTGAGGAAAGCATTTCTTCTGAAGCTTCCTGGCAAAGCCGGAATGGAAACAGCAGCGGTGGGTTGAAGGGTGGAGGTGGGGGGGGCATCTGCGAACACATCAAAGGAAAGCAGAAGAGGAGTTTTTCTTCCTGAAGCCCCATTTCTGAGGGTGTTGCTTTGGACACGTACTTAGCTTCTCTGAGCCTCTGTTTTCTCGTCTGTAAATGGCAATAAGCACATGGACCTCACAGGGTTATGCAAAGGGTTAAATCACATGCTGGGTGTGAAGAATCCAGGCAGCGCCGGGCACTCAGGAGGGTTCAGTCTCCCCAGGGCCTGACCCTGCCTCTGTGGCCCACAAGGAAAGGGTTCTGTCATGCCCAGCCCATCGTCCCACCAAGGGAGGGAGAACAAAGAAATGTGACTTGCAGAAAACATTCCACCCTGAGAGTGACAGCCCTGCCAGGAGACGGCTCAGAGCTGGGAAATTGTGAATGCAGTGTTATTATGGAAAACGCATAAGTGATTTTCAGTATAATTAAGATGGATGGCTCTAATAACCCTGCAGGGCCCAATTCTGAGCCACATTACTAGGCTTTTACGGGAGTTTTGTGCACTCTGCTTCAGTGAGCACCAGCGCCCAGTGCAGGGAAGATGAGGCTCTCAAGCCAATGGCCCTAGACCAACGCTGGTGGAGGGGCTTAGATCAGAGCCCAAGGAATCCATAGAACCACCATGCCCCGGGAAAGTCATCCTAACCCCGTGCCTCTGCAGTACAAAGCCATTCTTCTTTCTCCCTCTGAGACACAGTGCTTCAGTCACCGACAGGACCCTTGTTGGATTGAATTGCCATCCTATCAACCTGGCAAGAGGGGAAAGCTTACAAAGGAAGAAACTGAGGTCCCAGGGGGCCATGTAACCTGCTCAGGCATCACCCAGCTCCTCAAAAGCATTATCAAAAATGAGATGAGGGGACCTCCTAGTGCAGGTCCCCCCTGTAGCACCAGCCAGACCATCCCATCACTGCTGGATGAGGTCCCGTGCCAAGTCGCTCCCTACCCCCATCCCACCACAATAATTACAGTGCTCACCACCGGCAATCATGCTTCCTACCTGCTGGCGTGGGCTCAGCACTTTCCACCGCCTGTTTTAAATAAGTCCGACTACAACTCTGTTATTATCCCTAGAGGGTAAATGACTTGCCCAAGGCCACGTGGCTGATTAGGGGCTGTGCTGAGACTCTCCCTGAATCCCCATGAGCCTGGGGCCCATGCTGCTGCAGATGGGGTCTCCAGGTGTCTGAAAGCCATTCCTTACAAAGATGAGTGATCCAAGTCAACCTGTCAGAAAGCTTTGTTTCCTGAAGACTTGGGAATCCACCTCTCCTTCTCTGCAGCAGCTGTCTCCACTCTGTCAACTTGGGGCAGCCCATCCCCACTCGAAGGCCAACCCCACTTCCCCCACAATGCAGCTCAAAAGTCCCCCACCCCTTCTTGACAGAGCCCTGGTTTCCCAGTGGTTCTCACTCTCCTCACAGCAGCAGAAGTACCACCCAGGAGCTGGGCAGCACGCTGCCCAGCGCCCCACACAGCCCCCACACCTCCACCTCTGGCCCTTCCCTCGTCTCTCTGCAGTGGCTGTGCAGGCAGCACCGGCCTTGAGGTCAGACAACTGGGGCAGTGCCTTGCTCACCTGTTACTAACCAGGCAGCCTGGAGCAAGCCACTCTAATCTCCCTAGGCCTCAGTTTCTCCGTCTTTGAAATGGAGATAGATGTGCCTGCCACACATGGCTACTGGGAAGACTGAGGGCCACGATATCTACACAGCTTAACGCTGTCCATTTCCAGCCCTGCCAGGCTCTGCAAGGTGCTGAGCAGGGTGGGAGTCGACAGGGAAGAGGGCCTTGCTGTGAGGATTTAGCTCTTTCCCCTACAAAGCACATCTGGTCCTGGAGACTTCGGCCAAATGCCAGGGGAGGGGGAAACAGAAAGGAAAAATTAAGCACAGATGTTTCATTCCTCAGGGCCCATTTGGAGTGATGGGGTTTCCTTGCTGTAGAAGGAGCTTTCAGGAACGGCTGCTCCAGCCTGGAGTGGGGCCTGAAGGTCCATGCTCCAAGCTCCGAGGACTCACACAGCCCACAGACCCTGTGACACCACCCGGCACCTGCTTCCTCTGGGCCAGGACCCACAGCACTCCCAGCACCTGAGAGCCTTCCCTTTGCTTTTGGCCTCTGCCTTCTCTGCCTCCCTTGGGCTCACCAAACCACAGGCAGTCAGTCTTATTCCCTGCACTGGGAACTGTCGGACACAGCCAGCAGTTCTTCTGGGCACTGAGAGCCCCTTAAGAGGCTCCTAGGTCCGTAAATACCCCCAGATCTTCCTACCTGGAGTCACCTGCTTAGGTAAGCCCTCCTGGGCCAGGGGCACTGGGGGTGAGGGGGTTATTTTAAAGGGCTTTAGGGGGCAATGCGGGGAACAGGGTCATATGGGGTTCTGATCACCTCACCCTGAGGTTCCCAGCTGTGTGGCCCTGGTAATTCCCTTAACCTGAGCCCTGCCTTCGGCACATGTAAAGTGAGGATAGTACTCCACACTGGCATGAACTCAGCATGCAATGGGCCTCTAAATGGAGCCCCCAGGCCCCCTGCTCTTTCTACCTCTGCTGCCCCCTCCCAAGCCACAGAGTTCTCTGGGAAGGATAGCAGGGGAGAGGGCAGGGACCCATGTTATCAACTGCCCCCAAATGTTTCTTCTTTGGGTTTCCTGAGGACATGACAATTTTCTAGGCTGGAATTTTGTGTGAGTTCAAAGCCCTTTTAAAATCCTCCAAATGACTTTTCTAATAAAGATTAACAAGCTGGGAAAATGAAACTCTTCACCCAGAGCGTGGATCTTCAGGTCCGGGATCTGGGTTCCGTCTGCTGTTTCATCCTTGTTTGCCTGCAGGAGCGACTCCCATCCCCCGGGTCACCTGGGACTGCAGACTTTTCCTCACAGGCTGGGTTGGGAGGCCTCCACACTGGTCACCAGACATTGCCACTTCTCTTCAGGGCAGGTCCTTGGCTGGAGCTCCCCACCAGGTCACATCATAAGGTGCCATATTTGAGGATGAGAGACGCCGTACAATTAGATCTGTGCATGACCTGTGTGTGAAGGGGACATCTTCCGCTTCCTGGCCAGAGCCTTTAAAGGCACATGCAAGACTCTCCTACACTCACCTCGCCCCCTGGCATGATGGCCCCTAACACCCAAGGGAGGAACTATGCCACCTGCCAGGCCTTTGAGAGGCTTGGATGACCACAGACCTCTGCCAACTCATGCGGATAAGTAACATAAAGGAAAAAGAAGTCCTTGTTGTTTTAGGCCATTGAAATTTGCAGGTGTTTGTTACCAGGGCCTGACCTTGCCTACCCTGACTGATATACTTACTGT
>NW_016107482.1:18160-21454 GCF_001604975.1 Cebus imitator | reverse complement strand
TGCTGAATCCCGTAATACAGTCGAGGGTAGGGAGAATGAAGAGCAGGGAGGAGGGAACTGATCAGGAAGGCAAGGAGCGGGACCTGGCAAGCAGCAGCATCGCACAGCACAGCCCCTCATCAGGAAGGAAGAGAGGGCAGGACCCTGGTTCACTCTCCCCGGACTGGTTGCAGAGCCAACAACCTAAACCTAACAACAACAACTGACCCTTGCTGAGCATCTCCTCATGGTTAGACCGTGTGCTGTGCGTGTCCCATTCGTTACTGTTCACTTGTTATCTTCCTAGCAGGCCCTGTGAGAGACAGCATCAGCTCCCAGGGGTGGCAGGAGGCTCTACAGTCCATCATTTCTGTGGAGCTCCTGGCATGGCCTTTGGCAGGCAGCAGGCACACAATAAATGGCATTTCACAGCCATGTGGGAAAGGCCACATGCTAGGCGGGACACCTGGGGAGGCTGGGAAACTCACCCAGCAGCTGTGAGTGTGGGATTGTCTTCTATCATAAGGCCTCTCCTTGGGCACCAGAGGAGTCTCCAGTAGGGCCTGGCCCACAGCAGCCCCACCTGTCACAGCCTTCAAAGCTAAATACTTTGCATATGCTCTGGCCCCAGAGGAATCCACTATTTCCCAGATGCAATGCCAATAGCAGTCAGCTCTTGTGACCTATGCTGGCTCGCCGTTAGCTATGGGCACATTCACCCATGAGTATATGGCACAGACGTGCACCCGCGGTGCCAGCCATATGGCTGTACAGCTCCCAACAGGAAGAAACTCGAGCACTATCGCCTGGGACCTTGTATTTTCTGCTGACACCAGGAGACTCCTTTGAAGCCTAGTCAGCGACCCTGCAGGCCTTCTGTTGCAGCTGATCCAGCCCCCTGCCCTGCACACTGGCCTACTAGCAGGCAGGTTTCCAGTGATGAGTGACGGTGGTGTCAGAGGGGTCTGTGCTTGAGCCCTGTACCTGGCACACCGCATGCCCTTCATAATGCATTGCTGTCATTATTGGCTTTACAGACGCAGAGCTGAGCTCAGTGGGAGGAAAATGGAATGAACTCAAGAGAAAGGGGAGTGGGAGTGGGGTGGCAGGCACTGGTCTAGAAAGCACAAAGCCTGAATGTGAACCCTCCTCTGTTACCCTCAGGGCCTCAGCCACTTCTCCCTGGAGCAGTGGATGGGCTGCACTGAGTCCTGTGCAAGGCCACGGCCAGCACTAGGCCTACATGATTCTCCAAGACCAGAAGGAGACAGCCAGGCGCTCTTTGCTTTGCAGATCCGCCGGCCAGGACCACTAACTAGGGAGAGAATGCCTCTTCCTGGCAGCAGGGGTAGATGGGGGAGTTGCCCTATAGATCCAGAAACTTGTCTTCTTGAACACCCAAGGTTTCAACCTTTCCCAGAAGCATCATCTCACTTTAAATTCCCCCCAATTCTAGTCAAAATCCTTTCGATGGTCATTAAAATTACATGACTGGCTTCATGCAATTTTAATGTTCTCTACCAACAAATTCTGCAAGAGAGATTCCCCCCAGGCATCCCCATTGATCATTCTAAGTAGATACAACAAAGAATTTCAAGACACAAGTTTTAACCAGAAAGAAAATGAAATGTATATTTCATTTATGATAGGTTATTGGATGTTGAACTTTTTATAATTTTTCCATTAAAAAATCAAACAACTAGATTCAACCCCTCATAAAGGCATGGACCAACAGATGCCAGTCTCTGGGATGTATCGAATGTTCTTCTTTACGACAAGGTTCCTATAATAACTGGACAGGATTTGCAGGTCAATGACTTGTGAGATGATGTTACCAACCAAGTGAGTTAATTTGCTAAGATAGATGCCCTTGCGGTGTTCCACTTGTCCCTGGATTTCTAATCGCCTCTATTCTAATATCTCCATGACTCAGCATGGGCAAAGCAAAAGCTTGTACCTGGGACTTCAGATCCTTCCAGAAGATTTCAGGAGATCACAGAAGCATTACAAAGCGTTGAGAGAGATCCAAGATGGCTGATCACTAGCAGCTCGGGATTGTAGCTCCCACTGAAAGAGCAGAGAACGAGAGGACACCGCACTTTCAGATCAATTTTTGTTGCCCATGCACCAGGAGATTCCCAGCGGAGGAGCCCCACTTCTTGCCAGCAGACTCTTGAGGCCGGTGAGGCAGTTTTGTTGCTGCCTTGGTGCAGCGGTTCTCAGTGCAGAGTCAGAAAAGCACCATCAATCTTAAAGTTGCTGTTTTGGCTGGCGCAGTGGGTAGCTCAGATTTTAGCGCCGGGAATCAACAAGTTGGATGTCCATTCAGAAACCCAACTATAAAGACGGTAATTATAAAGACCACAGATGGATAAATTTATAACGAAGGGAAGAAACCAGGCTAAAAAGGCTGAGAATACCCAAACTCAGAACGCCTCTCTACAGGGGATCACAGTTCCTCATCAGCAACACAACAAGACCTGATGGAGAAAGACTGTGTTCCATTAGCAGAAGCTGGCTTTAAAAAGTGGATGATAAGAAACTTCTGGGAATTAACAGAACTTGTTCCAACCCAATGCAAAGAAACTAAGAACTTTGAAAAAAGGTTTGACGAAATGTTAACAATAACACACAACTTAGAGAGGAATATAAATAAATTAATGGAGCTGAAAAACACAACACGAGAACTTAGCGAACTATGCACAAGTTTTAACAGCCGAATTGATCAAGCAGAAGAAAAGATATCACAGGTCGAAGACCAACTTAATGAAATAAAACAAAAAGACAAGATTAGAGAAAAAAAAATAAAAAAGAATGAGCAAAGTCTTCAAGAAATATGGGACTATGTGAAAAGACCTAATCTACGTTTGATAGGTGTACCTGAATGTCATGAAGAGAATCAATCCAAGCTGGAAAATATGCTTCAGGATATTATTCAGGAAAACTTTCCCAACCTAGCAAGGCAGGACAATATTCAACGCCAGGTCATACAGAGAACACCACAAAGATATTCCTCAAGAAGACCAACCTCAAGGCATATAATCACCAGATTTACCAGGGTTGAAATGAAAGAAAAAATACTAAGGGCAGCCAGAGAGAAAGGTCAGGTTACCCATAAAGGGAAGCCTATCAGACTCACAGCAGATCTCTCAGCAGAAACCCTACAAGACAGAAGAGAGTGGGGGCTAATATTCAACATCCTTAAAGAAAAGAACTTTCAACCCAGAATTTTACATCCAGCGAAACTAAGCTTCATAAGCGAAGGAAAAATAAAATCTTTTGTGAACAAGCAAGCACTCAGAGATTTCATCACCA
>NW_016107482.1:2780-15364 GCF_001604975.1 Cebus imitator | reverse complement strand
TCAGGGCACATTGTACAAAAGAACCACTGCCCTGAAGGTGGCTTCTCTCTCTGCACTTCCGTGCACCGCTGGCTGGAACTTGTCTATACTCTGCCTGCACCACGGTATTAGCTGCTGGGCCCCTCTGGCTTGACCAAACACGAGTCCACTGCCAGTTTATACAGGCTATGAAAACATGTATTTTCCATTACCTTCTCCTTGGTTGGCCACTTCTTTGTGGAAAAGCGTGAAGAGATTCTGATTCTCTTCACTCAGCTAACCCTCTTGCTGTGCTGCTCTTTTCTAACTCTCAAATTTCATTCCTGTTAAACTGTTCCACACCAAATGAACACAGTCAAGATGGCTGAGCACCCACCACCAGGCAGTGCAGCCTTTCCTCTGATCCTCACGAGGACATTCCCTGCTGAGCATGTGACTCCAATTTCAGAGGAGGAACTATGTACCAAGGTTCCCACTTGGGTCCGATGCCAAAGCTGGGGTTGGCATCATGACACCACAGCTGACCCTTGCCTTGCCCTACAGAATGCACTTTGTTCTGCCAAGAGAATGTGGTTACCAGGGGGACAGAACACCAGTGTTCTACCTGGAACTGCCAGGCAGGGCACTGGGGCACAGTAGGAGGACCCCAGAAGATGCTGCATCTCCTGATCATCTGTCTGCTGCCCGCCATCGAAGGGAAGAACTGCCTCCGCTGCTGGCCAGAACTGTCTGCCTTGATAGACTATGACCTGCAGATTCTCTGGGGTAGCCCGGGGCCACCCACAGAACTTTCTCAAAGCATTCACTCACTATTTCTAGAGGATAATAATTTGCTCAAACCCTGGTACCTTGGTGAGGCATAGCCAGGAGATCAGGGATTGGATCTGGCCCCTTTACCTGACCTGAAATCTTACTCCCTTCACTTCCCTTCAACCTGTATCTCATCCTCAGATCGTGACCATTTGGAAGAAGAAACAGCCAAATTCTTCACTAAAGTACACCAAGCCATTAAGCAGTTACGAGATGGTGAGGAAGCCAAGAGTCCCAGGGCCCTGGAGCTTGGGTTGACAAAGGCCCATCCTCCAAGGCATTCTCAGAGGCCCATGTGGCCATAGGCGGAGGTCTCGTGAAGGTGGGGGATGAATGCAGTCTGTCTCTGTGTGCTCTTCGGAACTTCCGGTTTAGAAACAAGGGTGTGAAAACCCAACCTTGAGCAAGTTGTAACATCGAACTCTCCTTCCCTCCTGCTCTACCCAGACAAAACAGTACTTCTGGAAGAGATTCGCATGCACAAGAATCTGTTTTCTGAGAGGCTGAATGAGATATCGGATGGGCTGAAGGAGAAGGGTAAGGGGTGGAGACAGTTCCTACACACAGCCCAGCTCTCTGACCCTCCCAAGACCCAGCGCAGAGTTCACTCTGCAGCCCCCTCAGCCCTTCCCCGGAGCCCCACCCCTGCCCGTGAACACCTTCCCAGCTCCCTCTCCTACATGCAGCCCAGATCCCCTTGGCTCTGTCTGCCTCCTTAGCACCTCAGTTTCTCTACCTTCTCACCCTCCCCGGCAGCCTGCAATGAGTCCTGTGGTGAGTACGCCTGGGGACTGGGCCTGGGGGAGGGATGAAGGGCACCTGGCACCCCCAGCCCCTGTACCTCCCATAGACATACAGTCCACAGTGAAGGTCACCAGCTGTGCCGACTGCAAGACTCGCTTGTTCTCCTGTGATGATCCCGCCTTCTGCCCAGGTCAGTGAACACCACCCTGTCCAGCCTATTTGTGTTCCCACGTCCAGCTCAGACTCCCGTTTCCTAAGACGCTTTCCCTGATCACCTCCCACCCCAAAGGCTTCTCAGCCATCCTCGCTCTAACTTCCCCTCCCATGTCCTGTCCTATTTCCGTTGAACCCCACACCACAATTGTTTGCTTGTCTAGATATGTGCCGGGCACACAGCAGTGCTCAGTGTTTGCAAACAAATGATGGGTGAATGAATCAAAGAATGAAAGGCTGGTAGCCCTCTCTGTGAGCCGAGGTAGCCCTGCCTGGCCTCCAAACACCTGGCTCCCCGTTTCACACCCCAGCCAGGAAGCAGCGGACCTCCAGGTGGGCTGTGAGTCTCAGCAGCGCTCTGCTCCTGGTCATAGCCGGAGGTGGGTGAGTGACCTCTCCGAGCCCCAGCATCCCCAGAGAAGACACACCTCCTCCCTGACTGACTGCACCCTGTTTCTTGGCCCAGATGTTCCTTTTACTGGCACAGGAAGAAAAAGGGAGTAAAGGTACTGAGAAAGGAGACCCCGACCTGATTCTAGGGTTCCGCAGGAGGGAAAAGCGGAGTGTGCCCTGGGAGTAGCAGGGCCTGGAACCCCAGCACTGACCTCCTGGGGTTTGGCGTGCAGAGCAGAGTGGAATGGAGGGCCAGAACTCTCGGGAGGGCCACACATCAGCCCGCCCGTGTGCAGACACAGTGGGGCTAGGGGCCCAGGACAGAGACTGCAAAGCTCCAGGCCTCCTGCCCTCACTACAGAGTGCGCTTCCCCCCAGCTGTCCCTGTGTCCTGCACACCCCGCCTCCACCCCCGCTGCCCTGCCCTGACCCACAAAGGCCATTAGTGTAGCTGCCTTGGGTTTGGCCAGGGGAGGCTCCCAGGAGGAGGTTAGAGGGGCGGGGAGGAGGCCAGGGAATTGGGAGGCCAGGGTAGAGACGCCCAGCTGCTCCTCCCTCAGCAGGAACAGGGCAGTCCGCCGTCTTCCAGAAGTGAACAGAAGCCGCAGCTGCTGTCAAGAAGCTCACTCATCTCTGGTTCCACTGACCCCTTCCCCTAATACCCTCCGTCCAGGGTCCTGGGCCCCGAAGTTCTGAGGCCTAGGAGACTTTGCCGCCTCGTGGTTTGCCTACACCCACACCTTTGTGAGGAGTCCCTTCATTAAAACCCCTCCTCATAGCCTAGTTGACTGTGCCGTCTCTCTCCTGCCGGGTGCTCAGATGAGATCTCTCCCCGAATTACCCTGAGTGCAAGATCCCATCCCCTCAGCCTCCCCATCTTCTCCAGAATCATCCTGTCCTAGCTCCAAAATGGTGGCTTTATGGTCTCATACAGGCTCACCTAATTCCAATACCCGAGACGAGGGCAGGGGCAGCCTGGGCACCCCCCTCTGTATCTCAGTTTCCCCATCCGAGCACAAGGAGATGGGGGTGTGGTGCTTTAGCCAGGCTGGTGTGCCCTGACCCAGGAACCTGCCCAGCTCATATTTACTGTTCAGTATTTGGCCATGCCGTGGATGAAAATCCAAAGTCCTCAGTCCCTTTTTCTCCTTCAGTCCACTGAAGCCTTGCCAGCACTCCCAGCCCAACTTTTAAAATGAGGCTGCGTGTCTCCTTAGGCCCTGCTAGTGTTTGCTCAGCCTGGAAAGCTCGGACTCGGGCTGACTTCAGCAGCACCACCCCGCGGTAAGGACTGCTTCCTGGAAGAGGGGCAAACACTGCCAGAGGCCTAGACACAAACAGAGCATAAATGGCAGTCAGGCACAGACTGCCATGGCCGAGGGCAGGGGTGGGTCCCCAGCCACAGGCACCTCCCTCTCACCCAGCTCGGAAATCCAGGAAGGCTTCCCCGAGGTGGTGTCTTATACCTGTGTGACAGCCCAGAGAAGGGCAGGAAGGAAGAGAGGGCTGTTTTGATTGGCATTGCCAAGGAGCAGGGGCCTGAGAGACCTTGAGAGTTTCAGGAATTTCCAGGGATTGTGGTTTGGCTGAAGCAGGTGACGCAAGTGAGCATGTGATGAGAGGTAAGATCCCAAGGGAGCCAGGCAGAAGAACCCACAGAGACTCCCTGGGAAGCAGGGAGGCATGGAACGCTGGGAGTCCTGAGACAGAGATGCCAAGTGGGTGGGTGGGTGGCTGTGAATAGACGCGGCTCTGCTAAGACACCCCTTCCATCCTTCCTGCTTTATTAGAGTCCGCAGACGTAAGGTCTAAAGCACCCCAAGGACATCGCCATACAGCGGGGATGGAGGCGCAGCCATTCTGCAGGAATGGGTCAGAGCCCCAGGCAGGTGGCATAGCTCCAGGGGGCTGTGGTTCTTTCTGCATGCCTGGGGGCCTGTGTCATTCAGGACACAGAAGATGCCAGGCCCTCCAGGTGGTGATGGTGGTTTCCTTTTTGTATTTAAATTAGAACCTAGACCATTACCTCAAAAGTATCCAGAGTGGCTGTTTCCTGATGCATGCAGTAAAAATAGAAAACCCTAGGTGCAGTGTATGTGAAGCATGAGCTGTGTTTGTCTTTGTGCATGAATCTTTTATCAAAGAGTTTTCTTATTTATAAGTGTGTTTTCATGAAAACTGTATAGTGAGCTTTGCTAGAACAAAGATCAAGGAATTCAGAGTCAGGCAAACCTTGGTTAAAACACAGAGTCTGGAGGACTTCTTTCAACTACGACAGAGCAACCTACAGCAGACTAAGAGTACAGGCAAAGGCAACTGGAAATAATTTACATCAAAGAACAAAACAAAAAGGCTGTTTTAAGGCATGAGAAGAGGCAGGCCCTAAGCATTCGGGTCCTGGAGAGAAGGGGTGCCCTGGGTGAGCCCTGTGTCTTGCGGCAGGTGGTCCTCTGCTTGTGTGAGTTACAGCAGCAGTGGGGAGGCTACAGAGGCTCGGCTGAAGAGGACCTCAAAGTTTGGGAGAGCTTTTGGCAGCATCATGGGACGGAGGAGACAATACTTAGAGTCTGAGTATGCAGAAATAGAACGTGAAGGATTCAGAAGCCTGAAAGTAGGGAGGTGCAGAAAAGTCAAACAAACATACTGCATCTATTTCTTCCCCACCCTCCAAAACACCCTTAATGCAGCACAGGGCTAAAGACAAAGAAACCAAACAGAAAGTATCTGAAATGCAATTGATTAGAGAGTTGGATGCTGGGGAAATAAAAATTGGAGTTTTTGACCCACACAGGAAGATAAGCCTTGGTAAATACTCCAGGATATTGGTTGGGAAAGCTAGACTCTGAAAGTGGGTGTGTGCATAAGGGGCAAACCAGTCCCTCCAAAGCATGAAACTAAGTTTCAAAGCATTCAGCCACTGACAAAAATAAAGACGTCTACAATTCCACATTCACTGATGGAGGATAGGGTAAATACTTTCTGAAGGAAAATATTATCTATAACCACCGTGATGTTTGATTTGTAATGTCCAGTATCCAATCACATACTAACAGGTATAACCCCAAAAAAACAGGATCAAGAGAAAAAAGAGACAAAAGAAACAAACCTACAAGTGACCACAAGTGAGTTATCAGATATTAGTATTAAAATGACTGATTAGTGTTTTTAAAAATATTTAAGATTCCTGTTCAACAAATAGGACTGGAGCAGCTGGACACCCATAGCAAATGCAAACCTCAGTGTAAGTTTCACATATGGTAAAAAAAAAAAAAAAAGAAAAAATGGATAACGGACTTGACTGTAAAACATAAAACTATAAAACTTTTAGAAAAAAACACAAGAAAATCCTCAGAATCTAGGATTAGGAAAGGAACTCTTAGATATGATACCAAAAGTATAATTTGTGAAAGGAAAAATTAATAAATTGGACTTCATCAAAACTGAAAACTTTTGCCCTGAGAAATGTCCTTTTAAGATAATTAGGAGACAAGCTATAGACTGGGAGAAGATATTTGCAAAGCACATATCTGACAAAAGACTAATATCTAAAATATAAAAATAACTCTCAAAATGCAATAAAGTTAAAAATCTACTTAGAAAATGGACAGAAGATAGAGAGATATACTTTACAGAAGAGGATATACACATGGCAAATAAGCATGTGGAAAGATATTCAACATCAATAGCTATTTGGAAAATGCAAATTAAAGCCACAATGGCATAGGGTGCATGCACTACAATCCTCTTTTTGCAGAGGAAGAAATTGGGGGCCAGGGAGAATGTTGCTTACTCAGATACTTCTTTTTTCCAAAGAGCGTTCTAGACTTCCATGGCATTTGGAACCGGAGAACTCAGATGAAGTCTTTCCCCTCCCCTACCCCAGTAGCTACAGTTCATTGCCTCTGTGGGTGCCCGCTTTTATCAACTGAAGGGGTCCTAGCTGGCCCTACCCCACTGTGCCCCTAGGCCACAGCCTGGTCTGCAATGGAAAATTCCACTTGAGTGTATGTGTTGCTCTTTGAAATCAGTTTTTCTATTTCTCTTTTTTTTTTTTTCCTTTTTTTAATTGCATTTTAGGTTTGGGGGTACATGTGAAGAACATGCAAGATTGTTGCATAGGTAAACACATGGCAGCGTGATTTGCTGCCTTCCTCCCCATCACCTATATCTGTCATTTCTCCCCATGCTATCTCTCCCCAACTCCCCACCCCCTGCTGACCCTCCCCTATTTCCCCCCCACAGACCCTAGTATGTGATGCTCCCCTCCCTGTGTCCATGTGTTCTCATTGTTCAACAACCGCCTATGAGTGAGGACGTGCGGTGTTTGATTTTCTGTTCTTGTGTCAGTTTGCTGAGGATGATGGTTTCCAGGTTCATCCATGTCCCTACAAAGGACACGAACTCATCATTTTTGATGGCTGCATAGTATTCCATGGTGTATATGTGCCACATTTTCCCTGTCTAGTCTATCATTGATGGGGATTTGGGTTGGTTCCTTTTTAGTCACTCATTTGTTGAGCACCTTCTATTGCCAGGCCCTGTGCC
This sequence comes from Cebus imitator, assembly GCF_001604975.1. Lineage (NCBI taxonomy): Eukaryota > Metazoa > Chordata > Mammalia > Primates > Cebidae > Cebus > Cebus imitator. The sequence goes on along the minus strand of NW_016107482.1, from coordinate 8,680 downwards.
AGGTGCATTACAGAGACCGTCCCTGGTCTCAGCATAACCCCCAATGAAGGTTCTCTTCCCCTGGGACAGATGTCAGAATGCAGCGTGCCCCCACCAGCTGGCCCCCTGTAAAGTGTGGGTGTGTGCAGGTGATGTGAGCTGGCTTGTACGCCTCCAGAGTACACAGCTTCATAGACGCCGCATCTCAGACCAAAACCCAGAGAGATTTAGCAAAGGTCCAAAGACCTTGTACCAAGCTTTCCTCCTTGTATCCTGACTTCCTACTGAATTGCTGCATGCAGGGAGATGAGAGAGACAGAGGCAATTCTCAGGAATAGAATCTTAGCAGAAATGAGACAAGTTAATGAGAAATGAAAACAGAAGGCTCATCCTGGCAGAAGAAAGGCTGTTCCCATGCTATGGTGTTAACTGGTAAAAACTGACTAGGCTCCCATCCCCTTGATGAGACTTTTAAACAGAGAAAGAACTATATCTTCCCATTTGCTTGCAGTGAAAGCTCTGCATTTTTCTCTGCCTTGGGGAATTCAGAAGGCTTTCACTTCTGTTTGGAGTTTGGAGTGGGGCATAGGAATGCCACCTCTGTCAAATGCCAGGTGGGAACTGACACCAACGGACATCCGGAGACAGAGCCCACAGAGTCTCTTGCCGAAGGAGGTGAGCCAGGAACTGCTAGGGTCCCCGGGGAGCAGTTGTGACATGCTGCGGAGACCTGTCACTGACTCCCCACCCTGCTGCTGAACCCAAGAGCAGCGTCCTGCACAGTGCCCACCTGGTTCACATCACCAGGGACTGTCTGAGCCCAGCCCCTCTAGAAACCCCTACCAGTCCTGGGCACTAAAACCCTCCTCTCATTCCCCACGCACTTACTCTGGACCATCCAGTGCGCCCTCCCTGTGCTCCACCTCCATCATCAGTTCTTTTCACTATTTTCCACCATCCGGTTCAGGCCACAGCTCTGCACTTTCCTGGAACCTCCAGAGGGCAAGGATTCCAAGTGTACTGAGTTTCTTTGTGCCAGGAACAGCCAGAGAACCCTCACCAATGCCATCACCGAATCAACCCCTGCCACAATAGCCTGTGAAAGGGTTGCTCTTTTTTTCTCCAATTTATGGGTGAGGATACTGAGACTTAGGACATTTAAGTGACACGAGCACAGAACTAAGAAGTGGCAGAGCTTGGGTTCTCGCCCAGGACTGTCTACCTGTGCAAGTCACTTCACAATGCCACCCTCTCAGGGCTGCACCTGGACTGTTTGAGTCTTCCCCAAAGTTTTCGGCTCCACATTTCTGGGCCCATTCTCGGATCCCTTTAGTCAGTCTTTAACCTGGGGATTCTTGTCGGCTTCCCTCTTACACTACAAGGAAATGTCTACAGTCTGGACATTGCCTTCCCTCCCACATGGGCAGTTGTCAGCTGAGGTAAAACCACACAGACCAGCCTTGGCCTGATGTAGAGCAGGCAGTAACTCCCAGGGGAGGCAGGGCCAGGACAGAGGGGTGCTCAGGCAAGGCTTCATTTGGATCTGACACAATCTGAGACCAGAAAGTGGGGAGGTCAGGCAAGAGGAGGAGGAGAGATGGGCCCCCTAAGCCCAGGGTAGTCCGTGGGAGGTGCAGAGTGAGGAGCAGGAGAGGAGGAGGGGAAGGAACCACAGCCCAGATCAAGCAGAACTACATGGTTTGTGTCAGAATGTTGCATCTTTTGAGTGAGACAAGGCACTGCAGGGTTTTAAGCAGAGGAACAATACAATCAGGGATATGCCTTAAATGGCTGATGGTAGAAAATGGAAATAGTGGATAAGGGTGGGAAGGATGAATGTGGTGGGACCCCTGAAGACCACCCTCCCTTTCTGAGCTGTGCAATACTCCAGCACATGAACCTGTGGCCCTGGAAGCCCCCTCCACCACGCAAACCACCTCTTCACACCAGGGGCCTAGTGAGCAAGTCCGCAGGGGTCAGTGGATGGATAGGTCGTTTCAATTGCTGTCACTTAAAAATCTTCATGTGCTGCGCTCCTTGTGGCTTAGGTTCTGTGGATACAGAATGCTCCAGAGAAGAATTAGGGATGTGAGGATGTTTATGAAAATAATTCCTAAAGAGTCTCCTGGTTTCTGATGGAGGATTGAATGAATTTATCTAATTTTTCTCCCTCCTGAAATTCCATTAAAACTATATTAAAGGATTTGTTAAAATCATAAACCCACAGAGATGGGAGAACAGGAGAGAAGACAGCAGCAATTAAATTTCAGTAGCTGGAGGTGACGAAATTGGCAGGCCTGAGACAGTCAGATCCGAAGCCAGCAACAGAGGAAAAGGAAACCCATCCCAAGTGATGCTGCAGCATCCTGAAGGCAAGTGGCATGCCGCAGGGGAGGGGCAGGGACAGTCGTGGAAGCCATAGGCCCCTGCTGCAAGTGGTAAGAGCATGCGTATGTACAGAAAAAGTAATGCAAGAATAAAACCGACCACCAGTCAGTCTGCTGCTCCTACCACCACACATGGGCAATTTTAAACAGTAACACTGATAAAATTCTCCTCCCTGTGGTTGCCCACGCTCCCAACCTCATCCACCACTGCTCAAATGTCTCAGGGGCTGGCAGTGCCAGGGTCTTCTGTGTTGTGAGCAGATGGGGACAGGCTAAAGGAAAGGGCTGGGGGGATGCATAAGAAGCCCCTTCCCCACTTCTTGCCCCTGGAAACTGCCCCTCCTCCCCTTCTGCAGAAGCTTGCAGTGGGGGTGCCAGACACTGGCAAGAGCGTGAATATTGGATCCAAAACAGCTGTCTGGGTGATTGTGTGCATGTGGTACGATTAATGTAGAGGCCTCTGGCCCTCTGTATCCAGAATGTCAGCAGTGAGACTCTGACCCTTGCGTGAACCATCTCTTTTTATTTTCTGTATTCTGATGCTTTGATGTCTGGGACCTTGCTGACCTTAGAAGGCCCACCCCACCCAGGGCTAGCTAACTCCTAGAGCCTGCAAGCAATCTCACACTCGCCCGTAAGTGTGCCTTTCCATTGCAAACCAACCAATCCAGAGCCTACAATTCCACCCACCTTATTTATGGAGCTCTCACACTCCAGATCACTACCCACCTACTGTGATGTTCTCAGCGCCAGGGACCAGAAGCGAGCTCAGCCCCTCTTCAGCAGAGATCACTTGAGGTCATTCAGACTGCCCATTGCTAAACCTACTTTCACTGTCTCGCCCATTCCTTCCCACAGAAACCACAAAAAGGCCCTTGCCCACAGTTTCCCCTCACTCCCTCTGCCTCCTGACCCACCCTGGTGCTTCCCCATGTGGCCCTATAGGACACGTCCTGCCTCCTGTTTCCAGGAAACTATGAGTATAAAAAACTTCTTCCATCATGACAGTCATTTCCATGTCAGTGTGTCTATCCCTGATCAAAACAAATCAGGTACCTTCAAAACAACTGGCACAGTGAACATGTGGCTTGATGCCACATGGAAATAATATGCCTTAGGCTGTTCTAGGCTCACTAACTGGATCCACAGACGGCACCCACTGCCGGGCAAGGCACTGCTGCTTGTTGGCACCCTGCATCTAGACAGCTGCAATGTCTCTGCCAGGTGTGGTATCCTCCACTTCCTCTGCCTCCTGACCAACCCTGGTGCTTCCCTAGGTGGTCTCCATGGTGTGGCAAGCCGATTCTCTTGGGATCTGTGAGTATAACAAACTAGTTCTTCAGTGGCACCCATCTCCTGATCTGTTGGCCTCACCATACCTGAAAATAACGCAATCCATTTTTTTTTTTTTTTTTGAGATGGAGTTTCACTCTTGTTGGCCAGGCTGTAGTGCAGTGGTGCAATCTCCATTCACTGCAACATCTGCCTCCCGGGTTCAAGGGATACTCCTACCTCAGCCTCCTGAGTAGCTGGGATTACAGGCATGCACCATCACTTATGGCTAATTTTGGTATTTTTTTTTTTTTTTTAGTAAAGACAGGGTTTTGTCACGTTGGCCAGGCTGGTCTTGGACTTCTAACCTCAGATGATCCACCCACCTCGGCCTCTCAAAGTGCTGGAATTATAGGCATGAGCCACAGCACCTGGCCTCCGATCCATATTTTAAAACAGCCCTCTGTACAGGAACCGAAGGACTGTTCTCTGTGGACTCTACACAGCCCAAAAAGAAAGACCTAAATGTACTCTCATCGAGGGCTCCCCAATGAGTTCTACAGTGAAGCTCCAAGTTGACAAGACTCACCCAGGCCCTCAGACTTCCGTCACCTGTTTAGACTTCCACTTTTTATCATAAACAGATGACCATTCAGGATAACAAAAACTGTACAAATAAAAAAGACCATAATTAATATCTCTACAGAATTAGATAAGGAAAAATGCTGCATCTATGAAACAAGAACAGGATGCTATAAAAGAGGAAAATTCAGAAAACAAAACAGGGCTCTTGGGAAATTAAAAGTATGATAGCAGAAATGAAAAATTTAATAGAAATATTTAAAAATAAGATTCTGATGCTTTGACATCTGGGACCTTGCTTACCTTAGAAGGTCCGCCCCTCCCAAGGCTAGCTAACTCCTAGAGGCTGCAAGCAATCTCACACTCGCCTGTAAGTATGCCTTTCCATTGCAAACCAACCAATCCAGCAAGTGGATTCAAGAAAGTAGAGTATAAAAACAAGCATTGGGAAACAGAAAATAAAATAGCAAATTAATGGACATCCAACATGTAAATAACAGGAACTCCAGAAAGAAAGAGAAAAGAAAATCGAAGGAAGGAAATAATTGATGAAATTAATCAGGAAACTATCCCAGAAATGTAAGTTCATAAACTGCTACATTAAAAGGGCCTACCCATTAGCCCAACACAATGGATGAAAACATACTCTACCATGTCCCCTTTTTGTGGCATTTCAGATCACTTGATTCAAGGAAAAAAGTCAAAAAATACCCAAATAAAAAAACAGCCCAAACAAAGAATCATATGTCAAAATGGTTTTGGCCTTTTTACCAGTAACACAGGAAGAAAACAGTAAAGGGTTACCTTCAAACTTCTGAAAGAAAATCTCTTTCAGCCTAGAACTCTATATTCAGCCAAACCATACATATGAGTATTGAGTGAGGAAAAATCATTGTCAGATGTGCAGTTTTCGAAAAATATACATTTAGTGGACCCTTTCTCAAAAGATAAAAAGCTAGAAGATGTGTTCCACCAAATGAGAAGGAATGAGGGGAAAAAGAAAGGAAGCCAAGAAAAGGTGGAAGAGCTCTCCAACAGGAGAGAAGCAATTAAAGACCCCAGGATAAATGAAGTGGCAGATACGGACGACACCCCATTCATGCCAGGGCAGTGACTGAAGGGTTGCTACCACCAAGATCCACAATGTGGGGTTCCTTCAACCTCCAGACAAAGGGCCTGGGTGACTCAGACCTGGGTGGCTGTGTGGATTTGCCTGGTCTGTTCCAGGCGCTGATGAAGTTTTCCCCTTTCCTCCATGCCTGATGCTGGGATCTGCCCAGAGCACTGTCTCAGCCTACAGAAGCGTCTTCTGCTCTGACACATTGCCCAGAGGTGGACCTCCTGAAAGTGGCATGTGGTGAGCTGAGAAGGAGGCGATATGGAAGAGCAGGTTCCTTCTGACCCTATTTCTGCCAGATGTCCATTGTCTGGCTGTACCACAGTGGCTCACGCCTGTAATCCCAGCACTTTGGGAGGCTGAGGTGGGGGATGACGGGGTCAGTAGTTCGAAACCAGCCTGGCTGACATGATGAAACCCCATCTGCACTAAAAATACAAAATGTAGCTGGGTGTGATGGCAGGCACCAGTAATCCCAGCTACTCAGGAGTTTGAGGCAGGAGAACAGCTTGAACCCAGGAGGTGGAGGTTGCAGTGAGCTGATATCAGGCCACTGCACTCCA
>NW_016107482.1:0-2570 GCF_001604975.1 Cebus imitator | reverse complement strand
GGAGTGAGGCACCAGACTCTTAAACAATCGGATCTGTGGGTAACTCATGACCGTGAGGTTGGCACTAAGCCATTCATGAGGGATCCACCCCCATGACCCAAACACCTCCCACCAGGCCCACCTCCAACATCAGGGATCACATTTCAACATCAAATTTAGAGAGTACAAACATCCAAACTGCAATACAGGCACAGGCTGCAGCCCAACGAGACCCCGTTCTTCTCAAGGACTCCTGGAAATGTTCAAGGAAGCTAAAGCTGGACTGCAACCCAGAGACTTCACCCCAAGACTCTGCCCAGCTTCTCTACCCTGGAAGACTTCATCCAACAGTGGCAGTGCTGCCTCTTCTTAGGCTTGAACCTAGTGCTCAGCTTTCCAAAACAGGACATCCCATCATTTCGGGATACAGACAAAGGAAGCAAAGCCATTTGGACAGCATGGAAACAATGCACACCCAAGTAAGACACACCCAGAGTTCACCATGGGCAGAGGAAGGAAAAGGAGGTGAAGAGGCAGCACTCAAATGGCTTTCCCAGCATTCCCTGGAATCAGTGACCTCCCATGCCCATGGCAACCAGCTGCTGTTGTCTGCAAAGCTGAGACTGCGTGCCAGAACACAGCCCCTGTCCGCGGGTGGGTGGAGAGGAGAAATCAAGGGCCCCTTTCCTTCTCATTTTTAAATGAACATAAATGTGTAGGAGAGAGTTAAGCAGTAACACTGTCTGGTTGGGAACTTTGTAACTACACTCTGAAAAAGGAAATGTAAGCCCCTCAAAGCCACGGCCAAGCTGTGGCTGTTGATGAGAAGACCTGAAGGTCTGAAGGTCTAATGTGGTCTTCAAATCTGAATCCCAGCAGTGGCTTCAGGTCGGAGAGAACAGGCAGCAGGAAGCTGGTGGATCTTCACGTAGGAGGGGGCATTTTGAAGGCCTTGCAAATATTCTAGTTGCACCAGCTCAAGTGCCCTGGGAGTGGGGGGGCAGGGTGGGGGTGGGCCTTGCCTTGCCCCTGTGTAACCTGGGTTGTGCTCTGCCCCTGAGGCTGCAGGACCCCTGGGTCTGTGCTGGGTTGCAGCAGAAGGGCCTGTGAGTGGATCTCCCATAGCATCTACCCATGACACAAGGTGTCTAGGCAGAAGCAAAAGAGCTGCACACCTCACAGCCCACACAGCTTAGAAATGACCAGGCATGACCAAGGGTGCTAATGGCCCTTGAGTTTGTACTCCTTACATAAAGCAATAAGAAGACAAATATCATTTTCCTAACTCCCCAAAATGCACAAAGCTGCTCTACTCAGGAGTTAGTACATTTGATTATTGTGAAAGACTGTTTCTTTCCTTTTGTTCCTTCTCCCCACTGTTACAAGACAAAATTTCAGCAAAATGACTTTAATGATCTAATTGGCTTTTATTAGCAGCTCATGAATCAGGCAGCATCCTATGTATGAAATGGGTGCTCCACTGAGCTGAGCAGAGCAGATCTGCTTCCCACTTCCCTTTACAGACAAAAAGGGTAGCGGGAAGCAGACACAGAGAACAGAAGACAGATGGGTGACATTCCTAATAGGGTTAAAAGAGAGGGACTTCTTTATTTTGCTGGCAGCTCAGGAACACCAGGCCTTCTCTGATTGGTTGTGATGAATTTTTCCAAATTTTAAAAAGAAAACTGGCCCATTTCCAAGTTCGGTTTTATGACACGGCACCTGACACAAGCGACTTGATTCTGGTTTGGTCCCATCTGTGGGGCCTAGGGCAGGAGCTCAGTCCAAACCAGTGGCCGTGAGTCAATTCTATTTAAGCCTGCCTTCCCCACTCCAAGCCACACTATCTCCCCCAGGAACAAGCAGCATGAAGGCCAGAGGTTCTTCATGTCCACTTTGAGCTACAAAAGAACCCCAGCCAGGCTCTGAAACCCCAACTCGGAGGGGCCCAACTAAATTCTTAGATGTGGCACCATCTCCTTCTGTCGTAGGTGGCAGGGAAGGGAGAGGATGGTCATTGTGTTGATCAGAGCCAGCTGCTAGAAGACTTACCGGGACTCTGAGAAGTCGGCAGCAGAGCACCACCCAGCCACACATGAGCATTAAGCACTGGAGAAGAATGAGCTAGACTCATTCAAGGTTTGGGGGTCTTTTGCTTCCTCGCCCCATACCACCCTCACCCTTTTGGTTCACTCCCAAAGACCCACCTGAGAAAAAGCTGTGGTGGTGGGCTGGCTCCCGGGGACTTTAGTCTCCAGGTGAGAGCAGCAAGGTGCTGCAGCCCCCACCCCCAGCACTCCAGCACTTCTGTACTCCTCAGTGTACAGAAACGCTCCACCCATGAGCCAGGTCACCAAGCCTGCATCACACCTCATGCCCTGAGCCTCTAGCAGTGAGTGACCATGTCTGGGCGGCCCCAGACCTAGGGATTCTCCATCTACCACCCTACTTAGGGCCTTTTCATAGGACCCCAGCTCTCAGGAACTTATCAGCTCTGGAAATCCAGACAGGGGGCAGAGCTATGGGGCGAGCGTGGGCTTGTCACACTCCAAAGCCCGCACACCCCACTTTACAGACAACTGACAGAAGAT
>NW_016107481.1:4472961-4522343 GCF_001604975.1 Cebus imitator | reverse complement strand
CAATCCTCATTTTGAACTCAGAGGCAGGAGCTGCTCTGAATCTATTTTGTCTTAAAGTGACTGAAAACTTCAGACCACATAATTGGTTGTAACTGACACTTGGACACTTGGATTTGTTTGGATCCCTTGTCCAGTATCCAGTGGCTTTTCTGCTCTCCATGAGGCCACCCCACTACTCTTTTCGGTACTCTGAAGGTTCTGTTTATTTAGATGATTCTTTCTCAGTACTAAAATAAATTTTCCTCTACGTGCTCCCTCACTCTTTAACTGTACATCTAATACCATTAGTAACTTCTTCTGGCCCACATCTGGTTTCAGCCAAAACAGTGATGCTAGTTCGGCACAACCTTAGAATCACCTTGAACTGACAGGTGCACCATGCATCTTTTCACTTGCTGTCCTAGTGCTATCTCACGCTCTGCAGAAGCCTGGAAGATCCTGCTTAGCCCATGCACAAATTCAGTCCAGAATTTCAAGGTAGTAAATAACTGTCCATAAATAGAAATGAGAGCCAGTGTATAAGGACTACAGACTTCCATTCTTTGGACCACTAAGTGACAACTCTAGGAAATATTTTGCATGCTTTTCTTGAGGTCCTCATTGTCCGCAGCAGATATTTTGATAATGTTCTCTTATATTTCTTTCTTTTCCTTCCATGTCTCACTTTCTTCATTACTTTACTCTTGTGTCCTGGGATTATATCCCAAATATAGCAAAATATCCTCACCCATGTCCTTGTCCTATACACTGCTTTCAGAGAACCCAAAGCAAGACAGTTGGCATACAAGTGGTCCTTAGAACTGGTTTCCTCACCAGTAAGGAGAAGTAAGGATAGCATTGCTGGTATGAATAGAGAGGTGATAAACTCCAAGGTGATCATTACAATTACTAGGATGCTCACCAGGTGCTGGATTTGGAGAAGGTACAGATACAAGGAGAAGCAATAGTGTGTAGCAGAGATTGGACAACTAGAAGCTGTGGACCAAATGTGATTCACTGCCTAATTGTATACATAAAGTCTTACTGATGCAGTCATGCCCCTTTACTTATGCATTGTCTATGGCTGATTTCATGCTGCTAAAGCAGAGTTTAGTATTTGCAACATAGACCATGTGGCCCACAAGCATAAAATAAAATATTTATTACCTAGGCCCTCACAGAAAAAGATTGCCGGCTCTTAGTGTACATCATGAGTTAACCTCAGCCAGCCAGACTGGATTTATTGGTTGCACGCTTATCTCCAAAGTTGCCAGAAGCATAGTATTCATCCTTGACCAATGCACTGAGATAAATCATGTTTTGCAACTATGGGCCTGTGAATTGTTTGGAGACAAAGGTAATTACCAGTTAGTATTGTTTAGTAATGGAACATGTGTTACATATGTTTTGGATTTAAGTTGCAGCTGGTTTCGGTAGAATCCATGGGGTTTTAAGGCTAGAAGCAGGTCACATGGCTGAAATATATTTACATAAACAACTCATTATAAGAGACTCCTACCACAAAGATAAATTAGTACTGTTGGTATCATAAGTGGGATTGCTGAAGACACCCCTGACTCACTCTGTAAAGAAGTGGCTAAGATGGTTTTGAGGATGGAGGGAAGAAAATAAAAAAGATTAAAATGAACTTTTCATGGCTGAAATGGTTACCAAGTCACCCTTGGTTTGAAGTAACAAAAACTTGGTATTCTGTGATGGACAACTTATTAATGGCATTTAGAGATGAGAGATATGGAGCCTAGGGAAATAGAAAATTGATTAAAAAGAATGTGTTGGTTGATAACAAAGTGCCAGAGAGTTATCTCATTCACTTGGTTCCTTGTTCACTGTGGCAAAATTAAAAAGACAAACCGATCAAGAGACAAACGAGATGAAGTGTTTACGCTTTGGCTAGCAAGAGAAGCTCCAACCAAAAGGATTTGAGAAGATGTAATATTTGAGAGAAAAGCTAGTCTTCTTTTACCTTTAATTACAATAAGCACAATTATAAAAATACATGAGAAATGCTGTAGGACAAGAGAACATGGGACCACGGGAAATACAGTTAAGACATTGAGCCACTTTACAGATGGGTATAAGCAGTTGTTTGGAAGTCACTTTTAAGACTTTTATTTAGAATTAGCCCTGATGTTCTGGGTTCTGGATACAGCTGAATGTAAGAGTACATTTGGGTTAATGCACGACCTGCAGTTAGCAGCCATTTTTGCAGAAATGAAACCTTCAGAGGAAGGACAAACATTTGACCTGTTAGCTTGGATTAAAAGAGCACACCTCACCTATGAGGAGAGGTAGAGCTGCCCTGCCCCATCTAGCTAAACTTAGCTACATAATGGCAAATAACTTACTACCTGATGGTCAAGAGAGCGCCACGTCTTTATCTTTCACATCTTATGCGTTATAAATGAGAATGGAGAAATGGGGAGGCACTAGTAAGACCAGTATTGCTTCCAGCAATATGGGTCAGCTACATAACCTTATTTAGAGGTAAAGATGTTTGATTTAAAATAAATTATAGTTTGAAAGAAGGTAAAAATAATTGCAGCCACTACATTTTGGGGTATTTTTATGTAGCAATATGCCACAAATATATTCACTATCCCATGGGAAATAAAAATGTGAAGTCTTGGTCCATTATAAGCTGGATAGAATCAGACCCATGAAATTGCAAGATTGGATGGGCAAAGCAGCAATTCCCTGCACACATCCAAGAGAGAGCCTGAGCAGGTTTATAAAGCACAAGTAAATTTTTTGAATTGGTATTCTGAATTCTCATTACACCTACCTTTATTGCATTAATACCGTTTCCTCAACCAATGCTTCTATTGATTGGTTTCCTGAGACCAATTTATAAAACAGAGAGAAACTTGGTACTGGTTCACAGATGGGTTTACAAAACGGTTCTAGAATGGCTCTAGAATGCTGCAGAACTATAGCCCCAATTAAGGACGTCCTGAAAGACAGTGCTCAGGAAAATCCACCAAATTTGTAAAGGTTTGGATGGTACACCTGGTATCTTTTTTGCATGGGAGAAAACTGTCTCATGGTAAGGATGTACATGTTGTGGTAGGCAACATTTTTTTTTCATTTAACTTTTTAAAAATATGTTTTATTTTTCCTAAGTGAAGTCACCTCATAATCAGCCAGTCTTCAGATGTCCCATCTTGTACTGGCCTATCTAATATCCAATGGTAAGAATGCTAGCCAGTGGTATCTTGGAAGAGCAAAATCCAGGGCAGGAAGGTCTGGGAAAGCGGAATGAAGATAGGTATTTTGGGAATGGGCACAAAGCATGAAGACTTTGTATTAACATCAATCCCCATCAAGAACACCTACCACAAAGAAAGCAGTCAACAATCAGGCAGACAAATGCAGCAGATGTCAACCAGGCTGTATCCCCAGCCACGACATTATGTGCACAAAGGGCACATGAAAGTAGCTATGGTGGCAGCAATGGGGGTTATGCATGGGTCTAAAATACAGACTCTCTCTAAACAAACCTTACTTAGCTACTGCCATTGGTGAACATCCAGTGTTTCAGCAAAGAGGCCAACAGTGGGTTCTTATATGGCACAGTTAACTTTCTACTTGAAAGCAAGTTGATTATATCAGACTCCCTTATCCTAAAAAGGGTAGTGATTTATTATTAAAACAACTTAACTATTCTGGACTTGGGTTGACTTTGGTTGTTTATGGTGCCTAGCACCATCATCTGAGAGCTTATAGAAAATCTTGTCTATCAGCATGATAACACTTATATCTTGTTTCAGACCAAGTGAGACCTGTTTTATGGTAAAAGAAGTACAATATTAGATGCATGGCAGTGGACTTATTTTTGTCTTATTACCTACCTTACTATATTGAAGCAGACGGCATATTAGAATGGTGGAATGGCCAGATAAAAGCTGAAGTAAAGTGCTAGCTTGAGGTTAAGACTATGTTGAGTTGGGGTGTTGTCCTCCAGAATACAGTATATGTGTTGGACCAACAGTAAGTATATGGGGCCATATCCCCAATAGGTAGACTAGATAGGTCAATCAACTACGTTGGGAGCAGGATTGGCCCCTCTCACCATCGCTCTCAGATACCCACTTGCAGAATTTGTGTTATATTGATAGCCATAATCTATGTTGAATAAGAGGCCCTAGTTCTCCAGGGAGAAAGGCTTTTCCTCAGGATACAATAGGAATTTCATTGGCTGTGCATGCTATCAGATCAGCAGGCAAAGAACAACATGAGTAAAAAGGTGTGAGTGAGTAACTTGATTTCTATAGAGAGCTATGGTTGCTGCCATACAGTGTAGTTAGGGAGAAGTACATCTGGAACTCAGGAAATTCACTAGGTTTATCTCTTGCTGTTTCTATGCCCAGAGTTAAAAACAAATAGGCAATTATATCAATCACTTCCTTAAAAGTTAAGGATAATTGAGGACTTAGATGCCTCAGGGACGAAGAACTACATCACCTCTCTAGAAAATGTAAATAAGCTGGAATGCTAACAAAAGTGAGAAAAATCTAATGTAGATAGAGCAAGAGAGAGATAATAAAAACCAATTATTGCCTTGGGGCAAATTGAAACAACAAGCACTTCAGTTTATTTACCTAATCCCTTTGTGTTACATCTTCAAATATATTGTGGCTGGCCACTACCTTGAAGCAGACAGTGTGACAGCTTAGATTCAATGGATGGTTTGAGTAGAATGGAGGGCTGAAAAATTAGATTGTATTAGAGAACTCTTCTGCACATATCTTATGTCCTAAGCCCCACATTTAACACACACCATTGTAGCGGTGACTAGATCTGCTCAGATTTTGACAAACTACATCAAGTGGTAACTTCAGGGTGCTTCATCTTTGGCCTAATGACCTGTACCTTTTGCTTTCAGATTCACAGTTTCTCTGACACCAGAATATGGAATATCTGTGAATATCAGCTCAAGACCCACAGAAATTAGAAAGTGCAGGAGAGTTAAGGTTGGTAGGGCCACATTTGACCAATGGAAGTTAGGAACTAATGGATAGAAATCAAGTTTCTCCCACCTGTATACTCATGTTGTTCTTTGCCTCCTGATCTGATAGCATGCACAACCAATGAAATTCCTACTGTATCCTGAGGAAAAGCCTTTCTCCCTGGAGAACAAGGGCCTCTGATTCCACATAGGTTATGGTTATCAAGACAACAGAAATTCTATTGTCTCTTGAGCAGATAACTCTGAGACATATTTCATAAGTTTCCTTGAGTGATTCTATAAAATCATGCCTGAAGCAATGGCCAACTTTAAAACATATGCTTCAATTTATTTTTCTCTTTCTCTGTCCTTCATACCTTATTCATAATTTCACATTGCTTCTTTATTCACATTTTCAACTAAACCACCTGCCTTTGGGATAAGGCTTTATCACACACTCAGCCTTAAAGGAAAAATATATGATTTCTGCCCTGCTGGAATTATTCGTTAGCATATCTTTCTCTCTATTGGACTGTAAGTTCCTTGAATGAAGAAAGTACTAAGTGCCCAATGAATATTTATGGAATTAAATTGAGAAAAATTTTAATATGTATAAATATTTTCCAGGTTTGATGTTGGCATGATCTGTTCTTATGATGAAGCAAAGCATACATCTCCAGGGAAACTGAATTTATTTAAAAAATAAAGATTTCTTGTAAAAACAGAATTGATTGTCTTTACCATTATAAACTGTCTTCAGGTTATATTCCTACAAAGCAAGAGACAGTTAGATAAGACAATAGAAGATGTACTATCGGAAGACTGGCTGCCACAATGTAACCTTACTTGGGAAATAATAAAAATAACTAAAATTAAAGGAAAACTGCTCACTACTAGACTTTGGTGAGTTTCCCTCACACATAAGGGAAAGAGCTACTCCAATTAATTTAACAGCAACAACAGTGATAGATGTCATTTACTGAGATCAAGTATGTGATGGGCACTTTTCTAAGTGCTTTGCATGCATTCTCTCAGTTAGTCCTTATAATCTCATATGATAGAAACTTAGAATTTTTATATATGTGGAAACTGAAGTATGGAGAAATTAATTTGCCCAAGTTCACATAGAAAAAATTAGTCAGAACATAAACTCAGACTCCCTGAATCTAGTACATGTATCCTCTGCCATAGTACACCTCAAAGATATGCATGAGTGGTCTGTTTATTCTGCCCATAAGTTCACAGTTATATCTAAAATACTGAATAAATAATCACTTTAAAATCTTTGACCCAACTTCACACAAATTAAAAGGTAATAGGATTGAACCTAGAAATGGTTCACAGAAAAACCCTAGAGTATGCTTTATTTTTTACTAGGATGTATAATCTTGAAGGCATAAGTGAATAGTATGCAAAAAGAATTGTGATTACATTTGTCTGACTTCTGAGCCTTTGCTTTAGTTGACTCTACCACATGAGTGTAATTTAATGGGATGAATACCGTCTGGGAATTCAGAGACCTGGCTTCTAATCGCAGTGCAACCACCAATAACTTCAAACAACTTATTTAACCTTCTAAGCTTTAGTTTTCTTCATTTGCCGCATGGGTACCTGTTCCCCACTGAACCACAGGGTTCTCACTAGGTTAAAATGAGTGTGGTTTGAGAAGGTTAAGTGCTATTTAAGTGTTTAGCACTAATAATCATGAATGTATTTTTCATCTGCTATATGACCCAGTACTCTTTACTACATAAGATCATCTTATAATCAAAATAATCTTTAAACCAAAAACAATATTACCCTTGGGGTTACTACGATATTTTCAGAGATGACACAGTGAAAGAATGCTTAAACCTCTGGGAATGCATAAATGTTTTCTTTTCCTCTCTTTTAATATTAAAGGAGCCATTGAGTGTTCTGGACAAATTCTCCTTTGGGGCAAGGTTTATAGCCTCATAAGTTCAGTGTCCCTTCTCTTGGAAACTTTGTGATGGTTTCTGTAACCAGAATCCTTAGAACACTTGTTCATGGTGTAGGAACAATGTCAAGTATAGCTGTTGGTCAGATTTCTATTGGTCTTCCAACCCAATTTACTTGCCACAGAATGGTTAGGCTTTTCTTTAACTGAAACATGGGAAATTTCCATACCAAGCAAGAAGGATCCTGTGCCTCTGGGCTTCTTCCACACCAGTGAAGAATGGGGAAAGGAAGAAATCACCTCAGTGGGAAGAGAAATGGAGGCGTATTCAGAATGGAATTAAAGCCAACATACCAGTAGACTGCGAACTCTGAGGAAGACAGACGGAGTCTTCTTTATTTCTCAATTCCCAGGACCTGGCAAAGGACATTGTAAGCATTTTAGCAAATGATTTTGAAGGAAAGAATAAGCAGAAATTTAGCCCAAGAAAACATATTTCTTTCACTTAATAAAGGGAATAATTGCAATGTTGAAGTTAGAAGATCAGGATTCCGGCTTCTTCTTCTTCTTATAATCTATGTATTGACTTTCATAGATTGTCAATGGGAAATAAACTTGTCTTCTGTATGAGTGGCCGGTCTATCCAAAATGCACAACTAACCAAGACACTCTTAAAACCTTACAGTCTCCTGAATCAAGTCCAGGTTCCCTTGTGAAGCATAAAAACCCTCCGTGATCTGACCTCTGGCTTTCTCTTAGAAAAGCTTCTTGGACAAATAACTTTGAAAGTTGCAAAGTGAAGTAGCTAGAGGATTTATAAGTTGTAAGAGTCAGCGGAAAGAATAGTCATGAAAATGTAGGACAGCATCATTCTTATATTATAACAGCAGGTCAGCAATGGAGCTCCATTAGGAATGCATCCCTGCAAAGCACAGAAACCCCTGCAGTGATGGAAATAGATGGGAGGGAACATCAAGCACAAAAGACCTGAAAAGGGAAGAAGGTTGGAATTTTCCATGAAGAGAGGCTACCAGCAAGAGGTATGAACCAAGTCTGGAGAAGAGGGGAAATCACATAAAGCCTTGAATGCTCATAATAATGAATTTGAATTTTATGTTAGATGCAAGGGGATCAGGCTGAAGGGTTTTTAAAGCCTATCAGAATAAATATGAGATAAGATACATGAATCAGGAGTTAGGCTTCATAGCTAAAGGAATGGTGGGGAAATTTGCTACATGAGAAGGAAGAGAGAAATTGATTTTGTTGGTTGTAGGGGCAAATGGAAGAAAACAAAGTTTTATTTTAATTAATTAATTTTTTGAGACCCAGTCTTGCTCTGTCACCCAGGATGCAGTGAAGTGGTGGAATGTTGGCTCACTGCAACATTTGCCATCTGGGTTCAAGCGATTTGCCTGCTTCAGCCTCTCTAGTAGCTGGGAATATAGGTGCACACCATCACGCCCAGCTAATTCTTGCATTTTCAGTAGAGATGGGGTTTCACCATGTTGGTCAGGTTGGTCTTGAACTCGTGGCCTCAAGTGATACACACACTTCAGCCTCCCAAAGTGCTGGGATTACAGGCATGAGCCACTGCACCTGGCCAGTTTTATTTTAGACAGGTCTGTTAGACAGGCAGCACTATACATAGGTTAGGTGATTACTAAGATTTGAGTCTGGATCTCAGGAGACAGAACTAAGCTGGAGAAAGCCTTTTTTCCCTTGAGTTAGCAGCTTATTCCAGTATATACAACTGAAGATTTCAAACTCTTCTCCTGGAGTCTTGGGGTTCCCAGAAAATACCACAAGGACAACTCAACATTGAGGGAAGGTCAAGGGGCTGGGACTCCTTTAACAAAGTAGCTTCTGTTTATTTGCTTCTTAAATCTGTTTCCTATATATGGATTCCACATAAGACTTCGTTTAAAAAAGTATTTGAAAGTCACATCATAATAATAGCTAGCATGTACATAGTGCCAGACACTGTTCTAATGTACACATATATACATAAGTGAACATACATATGGATATATATATAAACTAATTTAAACATCACATCAACCATGTACAGTGGATACCATAATTTGCCCTATTTTATCATGGGACACTGAGGCAGAGAAATTAAGTGACTTACCCAAAGTCGCAAAGCTAGGAAGAGGTGAAAATTAGAGTTAGGTTGGCATCCCTAACAACTATTGCAAAAGAGTGCTGAAAATTTTTAACATGGTATGCAAGACTTTAACCTATTTAACTGCTCCATGGCATATAAAGATATCCCTAGTAACCCATGCTTCAATTAGCCTTGATTGCATAGTATTCCCCAAGTCAATTACACCCTTGCCTCTATGCTTTTGTTCATTCTGTCTTTCAAAATGCAGCTAAATGAAAACATTTTCATAAAGGCTTGTGTAACTCCTCATCTTCTGAAGGCGGAATGTATCATAAGCTCCTCTGGACTTTTAGAATGCTCTGTTCACAGTTCAGTGTAACTAATTATGTTTTGTGTTTGTTCATGAATGGGTCT
This sequence comes from Cebus imitator, assembly GCF_001604975.1. Classification (NCBI taxonomy): domain Eukaryota; kingdom Metazoa; phylum Chordata; class Mammalia; order Primates; family Cebidae; genus Cebus; species Cebus imitator. The sequence continues at coordinate 4,512,959 of NW_016107481.1, read as the reverse complement.
ATCCCCTTCCTCTCCCCCATCTACACAGAGATTGTAAAAACCTCAAGGACATCAGCACTTTTCTTTCTTTGAGTTCTACAAGGCCTTTTTACTTTTGGAAAGCTAGAGTTGGTGGGAGAATTATGAGTTACGATTTGGATATAATTAATTTCAGTCACTTATTATAGTCTAGAAATAAATATACACACAGAAGCAATATATAGCACAATAAAGCAATTTCTATAAAGAAGTGATATTTCACAGCTTCTTGAGTCAGACTGCTTAGGTTCCAATCATGGTCCTGCAACTTGCTTCCTAAACTTAGAGAAGTTATTTAGCCTCCCTTTGCCTCAGTTTGTGCATTGATATTATCCAAATAATAATACTACCTATTTAATAGTGCTGTTTCAAGGATTGCATACGACATATAAAGCACTTGGAACAGCGATTGGAACATAGTATGTATCTGATGAATGTTTATTATTATTTTGTTACCTTTATTATAGAAACACATTCCAATGTGTCCCAGGTTCTTGAATTTTGTATTTATAGCACTTGTAAATATAAAGGCAATACGTGTTTTTTGAATGACTGATTCGATTAATAAATAGACTGCACCTGTTGATGCATTTGTTGACACAACAAATACTTACTGTATCTACAATATTCTATTGCTATGCTAGTTTCTGAGGTTTTATTGGTGACTCAGATAAGGATTCTGCCCTTTCAGAGCTAACTGACTCACTGGAACGAGTGGGAATCCAATTGTGGAGCAAACAAATAAAAAGGCAACTATCTCATAGGATAATGATAAGGAATATGATAAGGGAAGCACCAAGTGGTATGGGAACAGAAGAGAGACCCTTTCTCAGATTTGGGAAATCAAAACATCCAAGCCAAGTTCAGCAGCTACCTAGGTCACTGGATTGGTGGAAAAGAGAACACAAGATAGTGTTTAAGCAGAGTCCACACAAAAATTTTGCAAGTCAGGAAGAGCAGGGCCTATTGGAGGAACTTAAAAAGAGCAGTGTGACTAGATGCAAGGCAGCAAAAATGGACAGGCTCAGATTAGAAAAGATCTTACAAGTATTTTAGTTAGTTTGAACTTTATTACAAGAGAAAGGGTTCATTATTGAAGAGTACATTGATCAGAACTGTGTTTTGACAATATCACTCTGGCTGATGTTTAAGAATACATTGGACAACGCCTAAACTGAGTGCAGGGAGACCAGTTTAGAAGCATTGCAGAAGTCAAGCAGACTGAGAGAGACAGGGCTAAGAAATTAGAAGAGAAGATGAAGAAATGAGGACTGGAGATACATCATCAAAGCCTGGTGATAGATTGGAAATGTTGACCATGAGAGAGATGAATAAGTTTATTGTTGTGTTTTGCTTTTTGAGAGACAGTTGAGTAGATAGTAGTACTTGGTATGGGGATAGGAAATTTAGTACGCTAGAGTTGGTGAGAAAATTATGAGTTCAGATTGGTTATACTGAGTTTCAGTTGCTTATGACATTCAAAAAGAGAAAACAGCTAGAAGACTTAATCCAGGGTTTGGATTTGCCAGCCAGTGATTGAATGAATAAGCATCAAAACTCTGAGGATGTTGTCAATGGTTTCATTTAAGTGATGGTTTCTGTAATTTAAATATATAGGGAAGGAAGGAAAAAGAGAAAGTCTGGATAAACAGAGAGGAAATAGATGAGGTATTGTCAAAGAGCAGGCCCAATGACGGCAAGTAGGCAGAATGGAAGAACTGAAGTTACAGTTAAATTACTGGAATTTATCATTTCAGGGATGAATCCTTCCCGATTGATAACAAGGACCAAATTGTAGTCATGAGAATGAGCAACAGAAATGGAGTAAAGGCAAAAGTCAACAGAGATAAGTAAATCAAGAAACCAAGGGGTCAGGGTGTTGTACATAACCTGTAAGTGCATTTCACATGATTCAAGATGGTGGCAGACCTCTAGAAGAAAAGGAACTCTAAAAATGGCAATGCAACCCTTCAATCAATGTGATATAGCACCTGGAATGTTAGTAGATGACTCCAAGGAGGGTATATTGATATAATGAATAACAAAAACTCTCTTGGTTTTAGGCTTTCAGGGAGTTTCTGGAGAAGCCTAGATGTGTCCCAAATTTAAAGTATTCTTTTAGAAAAAATATGGGCAGGGCAGATAATCAAGCCATGCAACAGAATTCACAGTGGGCTACATTCCCAGAAGTGAGGTGAAAGCAGACTTGTTATCAGCACAAGCAGGTTGTATCTACCTGAAAGCCCCAACCATCTCATGCAGTTCATTTCTTCCCTGGTTTTGAAAAATTTGCACTGAAAGTAGAAACAGTGAATGTAAGAAAACAGGAAACTTCTAATGGGAATTTATTCTTTCTGAAAGACTACTTTTAAAGCAAGACTTTTTTTATTTTTTAAGAAAAAAAAAATGATTCAAAGCATCCCTCACCCCCCCTTCAGAATCTAGGTGGAAGAAAAGGCAAAAACAAATCAGTAAAAAGAACTGGAAATTCTCCACTCTCTTGGTATGTTCCAGTACAAACAACATGGGAGGTGTGGAAAACTCCACAAGGCAACATTTCATGGGATCATAGGCTTTTTGAGCTGGATGAGACCCTGGATCAAATGAACCAGTGCTTCATTTTGAGTGAGAGTGCCCTAAAGAGGCCAACAGAATGCAAGATAGTCAATCTGAAACACTGACAATTAGAAAAATTATTGCTTATTTTTCACCAATAACCCTTTTAATTTTATTTAAAAATGAAATTCTGATAATTTTAATGAGAATCTTAGATAAATTTTGTTATGGAAATATAACTTATGGAAGTTATATATTATGGAAATATATTTCTAATCAGAATTTTAACAACAATTTTTCTGCTAATAAGACCTTGTTCAATTACTAGCTTATGTAAATTTGTCCTGTAATCTCGACCCTGAACCTTCGAAATAGCTCTATAACTCTGTGGAATGACTCATATCTTTAAATAAAAACTCACTTCCCTGTTAATGCAATTAGCAAATCAGAAAAATGCCAATTAAAATGTTTAAAATGATTTGTTCTATAAGGTCAATAATTTACCATTTTTCTCACAGTAATCATGCAGTAGTCTAGATTTTCCTTCTTTCATTGAAATCTTCATCCATATATATTCAACATGTAACTAATATGATCATTCAGAAAGAAAGGAACATTTTATTGATTATTGGAAGGCAGGCAAATCCCAAATCTAACATCCTCTTCTCTTTACCATCTGACAACAGGACATAACTTGCTTAATTATATCTCTAGGAAAATCTCACTTTGAATTTGTTCTTGTATGCTAAGACATTTCCATTTTTTTAAATGAGCAGAACTCTTTATTCAAATGAAATCTTACCAGATATGGAAAATAGATAAAAGCTGAAATTTCAGTTGAGGTAGACATGGCACATGGCCCACAGCTCAGCCCACTTACATTTCCAGTCCCCAAGTCTCCACCTCTCATAGCTCTAAAATATTTTGTGGGGCTGAGTTTGAAAACTCATGTCATAATAGGATCTACAAAAATCTCAAGCAAATAAATATTTTAGAGGAGTTTATTTGTTTGCACACTCACAGACCCCTCCTCCACTCGCATGCATACACACAAGATGTATGTATACAAGTTATGCACAAAGTGAGACCTGGCTCTTTAGAATTAGCACCATAGAAACCAAATAGAAAATATTTCTAATGCATTTGGAAATGGTAATGGAGAATGAATTTCAATGGTTTACAAGGGTTTATGGTACATAGTATGGTCTGGTTTACACAAATTGACACTGGCTTCTTTTGACCAAGAGCTGGATTTTATTTATATTCTGGTTGGAACCTTTGACTCATATGATCAGACATCCACACTACCCCTTTAGTCTAAAAAAAATCCGCTTGGATACACAAGAGTGAAGAAGGTAGCGTGTTGCAGTCTCCTTTGTGGATTGTGGTTAGTGTAACAGGATCGTGAACAAAAGGATCATGAAACCACATGGCTTGGGCAGGGAATACTTCAAAGTAGCAGCTGCTTTCAAACCCAAAAGGTTTACACAGGCAAATTGAGCATGTGGCTAGTTAGTGTCCTAAGATGACTTGAGTGGAGATTGAACCCAAGGGAAAGGTGAAGGGCATTAAAAGAAAGATGCCATCTTTGCCTGAACACCTACTGTATGCAAGACACTTACCAGATATAGTCTCCTTTTTTTTTCATAGTACAACCCTACTAGGTTAACTCCTATTCACAAAAGAGGACACTATAGTTAGGAAAGGTTGTTTAGTTTGTCCAAATATCACACTATCTTCTTGCTCTTCCACAAACTTGCCAAGCATGCTCCCACCTCAAGGCCTTTGCTATTTGTTTTTCTTTCTGCATACAATTTCCTTCCAACAGATACCCTCATATCTCAGTTTCTTATATCACATTGGTCCTTGCTCAACTATATCTTCTTAGCAGGGCTTTCTTTGATCATCTTTCCTAAGATATCACTCTTTGACATTTGCTATTCACTGTGTTTTGTTTTTAATGGTATCTATTGCTACCTGATATTATATAAACACATATCCATTGGTTTGTCATTTGTTTTTCACAGTGGAATACAAACTCCATTAGAATAGGGACCTTGTTCATTTGATTTACTGCCTTGGCAACAATACCTAGAAAAGTGTGTTTCTGGAACATAGTAGATGATCAATAAATATTTGCTGCCAAACAAAGGAATAGACGTGTACCAAGAAATTATATAAAAGGCAGAGGAGCAGGGCATTTTATTCCAATGTTAGTCTTCTAAGAACTGAGCATTTTAATCTTTTGCTTATACCCTGTATGAGTCCCTTGACCTCCTTGGACCCAAATTGTCATTTGTAAGATTCTGCCTTAAAGGTTGAGTTGCAAAGGGGATAGCTGTTGGAGTTACTGATATACATACCTGTTGTTTCATGGTAAGTGCATCAGAACTACCTCTTTCACATTTTAGCAAATTGACTCAAGTGAATTCTTCTCACCCTCAGCTCCATGGATAGGTCTTGATTGGCTAAAATCAATTAGTGAAGGCCGTAATTTTGGCCAATGTAATTTGCTCAGGGGTGGTCACATGTCTGATATAAACCAATGAGATAAAGGAATCATTTTTTTCTGTCTTCTAGCAAAAATGCATCCTTATACTTCTGAAAAATGTTCTATTAGGGATGATCATTTGGGGGGGCACAAAAAAATGATTGTGAAGATGTCAAGCAGGAAAATTCTGAGTTGTAGCTAGGGTTTATTTACTGAATCTCTACTATGTGAGAGATGTCAGGAACTATTTTAGACATTGCAAATATGGTGGTTAACAGTAGAGATAAGGTCCTTGTTCTTACAGAGATAGTATTTTATGGGTTAGACAACAAAATAAATAATCCAATAGATATGATAACTTCAGCTAGTGATAAATGGTGTGAAGAAAATCAAAATACATTACCTAATGAAGAATTAATGAGGGGATCTACCTTGTGCTAACAGGTGGGGCCTTTCTGGAGAGAATTTCCAGCTCTCCATATACCTACCCCTTTCATCAAAAGAATATAATGATTCGACATTTGTAATAAATGAATTCTATTACTTTGAGTGATTTTTGGCCATAAGCAAGCAACATCTAATGTAAAATCATAAAATAAAAATTATAATATATATTATGGTCAATAACATTGACAGATGACCATCCTGTATATTTTAAAATTTTTTATCAAGTATGTTAGAAAATATCTTCTTTCACCTCATTGACCTCCACTGAGTGAATGTGATTATCTCTAAGCCAATCACCTTGTCCAGGGTTATGGGCCTCACTAACTGTATTAAGCCTACCCATGAATTTGAGTCAACCCTATAACTGCAGTTAGGGAGGATAAGAAATATTATAAAGGAAGTGCCATGAGAACAGCTAGAAAAATGGGGGCGGGGGTTGAAATAAGATAGACAATGAAACCTATAGTCTCTTCTTTCTGTCCCATGCTACAAACACACTGAATATCTGAATAAGTATTAATGTAACTCTAAGAAGTGACATCCCATGGTGTCAGATTACAGCAGTAATCAGGAGCTGAGAGCACAGCAGTGTAAAAGAGAACACGTCCCAAACACAAGATACAGTGCAGAAGATACAATCTTTATTCCATGAAAGAGAATGCTGAGATTAAGCTCCTGTATAAATCTGGAAGCCTTTAAGTTCCACTTAATTATAAAAAAGGCCTAGAAAAACTCCAGCTACAGACCGGAGAACAGGAAACAATAAAAATGCTTGTCATTCCCTTGGGAATGTGCATAGGAAAAAAGTCACCCCCTAGTTCTCAACAATCCATGCTGACAAATTGTCATTAAAGCTGGTCAGAAGAAGTTAAACTCTTAGAGATCTAATCATTCAGAAGGGGACACTTCTGCAGCCTCCGGCATGTAAGACTTCCGTAAGAGTAGAAGAAACATTGAAGATGAATTGACAATCCAAATTTAAATAACCCACAAGGAAATAAACCACAGAGGGAACATCATTTAAGTCAGCAACTACTTAAAAATGACAGTAACAAAAACAACCTGTCTAGGGGACAGGGCCTGGATTTTTATTGCCAGGAGCTGAGGTGGGAATATTTGGAAACAGTGCCAGTGTGGAATGAAGTCAAAGCCCCAGAGGCTTGGAACAATGGCTGGAGCAGCTAAGAGTGAGGATTGCTAAACCAGAGTGGCAGGAACTCTGTCTAGGCCAACAGGCTGTGGGAATTTCCCTAAAGCCAGCCAGGTTCCTATAACATTAAGGTTGAGGGGATATTGATTTTCAAAATGGCAAAGAGAGAAGAAGCAGAGTCTGAGACACCTGCCCTGAGCCAAAATAAATGAAATATCTGCGATTGTCCCTGGAGAGGGGGAACACATGGCCGAGAGCAATGTGGAGAGTTGCTCAGAATTGACTCAGAACCCCAAAGCTGAAAATAAGCATGACTTCAGAAACCAGATGGCCAAAAACTGAGGAGTCAACCAATTATAGTGCATTGACTGTGAAAGCAAACAATATATGAAACATTTAAACACCAAAAGATTGACAATGTAAAAACTGGCAGATATAAGACTATATATAAAAATACTTTTAAAAATAAGTATAGTGAATATACCAAAATATCAAATAGAAACACTTTTTTATTTTTTTCAGCTTTATAGAGTTATACTTAACAAATACTGTGTATGTTTAAGGTGTACAACTTTATGTGTATATATATATATATATATATATACACACACACATAGAAAGAGAGAGAGAGAGACATATATATACACACACATTGTGAAATAACCACCAGAATTAAGCTAGTTAACATAGCCATCACTTCTTGTAGTTACCATTTCTTTCTTCTTTTATTGTATGAGAATACTAAAGATCTACTCTCTCTCTCTTTTTTATTGTACTTTGGGCTTTTGGGTATATGTGCACATCCTGTATCCTGCAGGATTGTTGCATAGGTACACATGTGCCATGGTGGCTTGCTGTCTCCATCCCCCACCCTCCGTCGCCTACATCAGGCATTTCCCTCCCCATCCTCCCTGCCCCCACTCTCCCTCCCCTCGCCTCCCCCCACCAACTAACTCAGTGAGTGTTGTTCCTTTCCCTGTGCCCAAGTGTTCTCATTGTTCATCTCCTGCCCAAGAGTGATGAACATATTTCACCAAGAGTGAAAATATGCGTGTTTGGTTTTCCGTTCTTGTGTCAGTTTGCTGAGAATGATGGTTTCTAGATTCATCCATGTCTCTACAAAGGACATGAACTCAGCATTTTTTATGGCTGCCTAGTATTCCATGGTGCGTATGTGCCACATCTTCTTTGTCCGTCTATCATCAGTGGGCATTTGGGTTGGTTCCAGGTCTTTGCTATCTTAAACAGCATGGCAATTAACATACATATGCATGTTTCTTTATAATAGAAAGATTTATAATCCTTTGGATATATACCCAGTAATGAAATTGCTGGGTCAAATGAATTTCTATTTCTAGATCCTTGAGGAATTGCCACACTGCCTTCCATAATGATTGAACTAATTTACAGTCCCACCAACAGTGTGAAAGTATTCCTTTATTCTCCACATCCTCTCCAGCATCTGTTGTTTCCAGATTTTTTTAATGATCGCCATTCTAACTGGCATGAGATGGTATCTCAATGTGGTTTTTATTTGCATTTCTCTAATGACCAATGATGAGGAGCATTTTTTTTGTATGTTTGTTGGACACATAGATGTCTTCTTTTGAAAACTTTCTGTTCATATCCTTTACCTACTTTTAAATGGGTTTGTTTGTTTTTTTCTTGTAAATCTGCTTTAGTTCTTTGTAGATTCTGGATATTACGACTTTGTCAGATGGGTAGATTGCAAAAATTTTTTCCCTTTCTGTTGGTTGCCGGGAACCAACAAATAATAATAACAAAAGCTATTTATGACAAACCCACAGCCAATATCATACTGAATGGGCAAAAATTAGAAGCATTCCCTTTAAAAACTGGCACTAGACAAGGATGCCCTCTCTCACCACTCCTATTCAATATACTATTGGGAGTTCTAGCTAGAGCAATTAGGCAAAAAAATAAAATAAAATAAAATAAATAAAAAATAAAATAAAGGGCATTCAGTTAGGAAAAGAAGAAGTCAAATTGTCCCTACTTGCAGAAGTCATGATCATATATTTAGAAGACTCCATCGTCTCAGCCCAAAACCTCCTTAAACTGATAAGCAACTTCGGCAAAGTCTCAGGATACAAAATCACTGTGTAGAAATCATAAGCATTCCTATACACCAACAACAGACAAACAGAGAGCCAAATAATGAGTGAACTCCCATTTACAATTGCTACAGGAAAAATAAAATACTTAGGAATACAACTAACAAAGGATGTAAAAGATCTCTTCAAGGAAAACTACAAACCATTGATCAAGGAAATAAGAGAGGACACAAACAGATGGAAAAACATTCTATGCTCATGGTTAGAAAGAATCAATATTGTGAAAATGGCCATACTGCCCAAAGTAATTTATAGATTCAATGCTATCCCCATCAAAGTAACATTGACCTTCTTCACAAAACTGGAAAAAACCACCTGAAATTTCATATGGAACCGAAAGAGAGCCTGCATAGCCAAGACAATCCTAAGCAAAGAGAACAAAGCTGGAGGCATCACACTACCTGACTTCAAACTATACTACAAGGCTACAGTAATCAAAACAGCATGGTACTGGTACAAAAGCAGAGATATAGACCAATGGAACAGAACAGAGGACTCAGAAGCAATGCCACACATCTGCAACCATCTTATCTTTGACAAACTGGACAAAAACAAACAATGGGAAAAAGATTCCCTGTTTAACAAATGGTGTTGGGAAAACTGGCTAGCCATATGCAGGAAGCTGAAAACTGTAGTCCTTCCTGACACCTTACACTAAAATTAACTCCAGATGGATTAAAGATTTAAACATAAGAACTAATACTATAAAAAAAACCTAGAAGAAAACCTAGGCAACACCATTCAGGACATAGGCACAGGCAAGGACTTCATGACTAAAACACCAAAAGCATTGCAGCAAAAACCAAAATAGACAAATGGGATCTAATTAAACTTAAGAGCTTGTTGTTGTTGTTGAGGTGGAGTCTCACTCTGTCGCCTGGACTGCAGGGCTCACTGCAACCTCCACCTCCCTGGTTCAAGCGATTCTTCTGCCTCAGCCTCCTGAGTAGCTGGGATTACAAGTGCTTGCTGCCGCGTTCGGCTAATTTTTGTATTTTTAGCAGAAACAACGTTTCACTATGTTGGCCAGGCTGGTCTCTAACTCCTGACCTTGTGATTCACCTGCCTCATCCCCCCAAACTGTTGGGATTACAGGTGTGATCCACTGCTTCGGGCTGTAAAAATCTACTCTCTTAGGAAATTTCAATATACAATACAATATTGTTAACTATGGCACATTGCTATACATTAAATTTTGCAAAACTTATCCATCTTGCATAACTGATATTCTATACTCTTTAACCAACATCTCCTAATTTTCCCCTTCCTCCAGTCTCTGGAAACCACCATTCTACTCTCTGATTCTATAAGTTTGACTGTTTTAAATACCACAAAGAGACTTTTCAAAAATGGATAGAAACTCTAAAAGCTATTATAGATATGCTTCAGATGAAAATATAAGAAGTTACAGAAAGAACAACAGAATATATTCCATGTGGTTAAGCCCATTCAAGAAGTACACTCTTCTCATGGAGAGAAGGTGGTGAGCAGCTTGGGGGATGCTTAGGATTGCCTGTGATTCTGTCTTTAGCAAATAGCTTCCAGATGAAGTAGGAAGCAAAATGCATATCTATCTATCTATCTATCTATCTATCTATGTATCTATGTATCTGTATTTTATTCTTCATGTTTTCCAATCCAGTTTTACCAGTAATAATGCTGATATTTTAATCTGAATCTTGAATCTATTTTTTTAGGTTTACTTTTTAGTTTTGTTATTCTTTCAACTTATTTTTTAATGTTTTATTTTGAAAAATTTTAAACTACATACAATTGCAAGAATAAAGCAATAAATACCCATATACTCTTTGTCTAGGATTACCAATTATTAATGTTTTTCACATACACTCTATCTCTCACCATATTTGCATATTTGCATATTCTCAGAATCATTTGAGAGTATATTATGAATCTTCGCTCCTGAATTCTTCTGTATATGTATACTAAGAACAAAGACTTTTCCTTATATAATCACAGTACTCCTATCAAATTCAAAAAATTTAGTACTGACACAATACTATTACCTAATATAGAGTCCATATTCCAACTTTGCCAATTGTTGCAGAAATGCCATTTATAACCATTGTTTTTCCTAATCCAGGTTCCAATCCAGGATTATATCTTGCATTGGATCGTGACATCTCTTTAGTCTCCTTTAATCTGGGACAACTCCTTAACCCTTCTTTGGCTTTCATGACATGAACATTTTTGAAGACCACAATTCAGTTGCTCTGTGAATGTCTTCTTCATGTGGGTCATCTGATTGTGTTCTCCTTACTGGATTTACGTTTTGTGCCTTGGTCAAGACTGCTACACAGATGATGGGTACTTCTCTCAGCTAATTACATCCAGAAGTACATGATGTCAGTTTGTCCCATTAGAGATAATGTTAATTTCACTTGGTTAAAGTGATTTCTCTACAGTAAAGCAATCATTTTTCTTTTATAATTAATACATAACCTATATGTAGATAGTTTGAACCTGTTTAACAACAAACCACGACACGTTAGTTGTAGATTCCACTGATGATTCTTGAATAAACCAATTATTGCTATGTTGATGGCTAAATGTTTTGTGTCTTTTGCTTTGACTGAATTCTAATCTGAAAGGACAGGGAAGTTTTTTCTCACACTCAAACCCAGTGCCTCGGGCATAAGCCTGGAAACCTCAAGAAATCAATATACAGGGTGGAAAGGCAAGAAAAGGTGTCTTGGAGTAGCTTGGGTGAACAGTTTTCTTTTATTATTATTATTTTTTAGAAACAGGGTCTTGCTGTGTCACCCAGACTGGAGTGCACTGGTGCAATCATAGTTTACTGCAACCTCGAATTCCTGGGCTCAAGTGGCACTCCAGCCTCAGATTCTCGGGCAGCTGGAATTACAGACCTGAGACACCATGACTGGCTGCAAACAGGTTTAAGAAAAAAGGTGTAGCCAGTACTTCAATTTGTGGGCTACAGCAGTTTTTATTGTGATTTGTGTCTGCAGGCATTTCGTTGGGTTTAAAAAACACTGCCAGATTTAGAGGTTAACCCAGTTTTTTTGTCTAGTGTCTTCAAGTATGGAATTGTATTTGGGTTTAGTAAATAAAGGGATTGAGTTTAAGGATTAAGATAATTAGGGCCTTTACTTGAGCAAGCATATTCTAGATTCAAGGAGAGTGAGATTCCTTCCCATCAGCAAAAAGACTCTTGTGACTCTAGGAAACCACACTTATCTTCTGACAGTTTCAAAATTCGTCAAGGAGAAATGTCCTTACAGAGCCGAAAAGCTCTTATCTCAAAAGAGGCAATGTCTTTTTAAAGCACCTCTGCCAGGAGAGGGCACTGAGCTATGGGGGACACTCTCTAATTGCTACCATCCATTATCTTTGGAGTGTTGACATGAAGATATGAGATTGCTATTGATTTTTTGCTTTTAATCTCCCTACCGTATTTATCTTGTTTCTCAACTTGTGCTAAGAAGTAAGCCTTTAAGAAGTTTTGGTTCTGTTGCAAAGGGCATAGGTGGTGGAAAGGGAGTTTCAGATTTCCACTGGGAAGTTATTCAACAGCTGGGCTGAAAAAAAACAAAGTTTGAGGGAAGTTATGTGTTCTAGGCCTCTACTTCTAATGGGAATTTTAAGGGAAACTCCAGGAACAACAATAGGGAGAGTAGACACGAGTTCTACAAAACTGATGCAGCCTGGTTGGCAAGCCTGCACAGAAACAACATACCTTTGCTATCATATTATTATCTATCTCACTCTTCCAATGGACTACAAAGTTATGAATTACTTATTATGACCCTTTTCTGCTCTCCCAGAGGTACTAAATGTGAATATTACAGCAAAGTAGTCCAAAAAGGAATTCTAGAGGATTCAGCATAGCAAGCCCTGTTCCTCACATGTATGTGAAGATGATATTACCTTCTGAAGAGCAGAGTTTGTGAAGCATTATATTATGGGGGAGAGTGCCAGGGGACCCCCAAGAACCTGGCTCTTGCTGAGCAAAAGGACATGGTTATCCAGGTAAGTGCCACAACAAAGACCCTTGAAGGGAGAGAATGGAGTGTCAGCCTTATCCTACCCAAGTCTCCACAAGATGATGGTTCCACCCTGTGTCCACAGGTCCTAATTTAGAGATATAGCTGACAGGTGAAATTAGCACTCTTCAGGCTTGCCAGAAATTGCCAGAGCATGGGGGAAAAGGCACATAAAACAAGGGGATATAGTTAATGATGCCTCCGTCTGGTGACCACGTAGAACCTCTAACCAAATCTTTCAGAAGGATCACCCATAACAAGAAACCTTTGAGGAACTAGATCCCTCAACCAGCCAGACATATTAAACCCCACTCCCCAGCCTATACATATAGAATTCACAGAATGAGCCAGATGAGCAGTGATTCATTCTCTCAACAAAATATTTACTGAGTATCTAGTATTTGACAAGAACTGTTATTTGCAAAGGGATAGAGACAGAAACTAGACACAGATTCTGGTTTTCATTCATCGAGAGAGACAGGTAATAAACAAATGAACAAATAGACACACAAAATGAGATAAAGCATTTTAAAATAATGCAGAAGAGCAAACTTACTTCAACAGGGAATTATATAAAATAATGACCACCGTAAGATGGAGTAAGCCCACAGAAGTAGCAAAAGAGAGGCAAAGAAGATGGGAGAGAAAGTTGTGATGCAAGACAAAAGTTCTATGGCTCAATATGGCCTGGAATGGAGGAGGAGGGAGCAGTCTATAGGGATGAGATAGAGGAAGAGGATTTTGAATCAAAATGGGACTGAGATAACTTTTTAAAAAGTTATCATATTGAACTGATGTTAAGTGTAAGAAACAGATAGATAGTTGAAAAGCGTAACTAGCCTTATTACCTATTATGGTAAGATCTCTACAAATTAAAGATGGTAGTGTTTACCAAAAATATGCAAAGTCATTTCGTGTCTGCAGATTGATGAGTTGAAACTGCTTGACCAGACCTGTTTCCTGTAGAGTTCAACAAGTCTCTGCTATGTACAATGTTTGGCATCCCTCATGTGGTTAAAGATTGCACTATACTTGGTTTGGGAAACATTTTGCTAGAATGAGTACTTGTTAGATTCTCTTGGTGTAGCTTAAATAATCTTTTATATCTGATTTAATCTTTAGCTTAAAAAGAGTTGAAGGGTTTGATTAATTTCCCTTTAGAGATACCAGGATAATTACCTGTTTTGGTGAAATACCATAGACTGTAGCTATGAAAAGAACCCCAATTCGACCCAAATATTTAGAGGAAATTACTCTGGCTGAGCTTGAGCAGAGGCAATGGGGAAAAGAATTTTTTAAAAAAGTTTTTGTGCTTTGATATATATGAAGAGGAAGGAGATTTAATATTTCACTTTTATTTCTCTTGAGAAATTTATTCTTGGTAGGATGTTCACATTCAAATTTAGAGGCATTTTAATATCGCTGGTGCTGTGTTATTATGGAGTAATTTATGCAGTCATTTGAGCTCATTACATGATTTCTACTGAGCTATCATAATGGAGAATGTGCCTGGACAGAATTTGCAATGGGGATCTTGAGAGAATATTTGGCCTGTCGTGCCAAGTGGCTTTATGGGTACCTTGATGTATGCCTTTTTAAAATTCATTTCATAGAAAATTAACATTGCCTACCCCAGGTCTCAGGATGGTCAATAAAGGAGTGGGCATTGAAACTGGAGGAACAGCCACAGGAATGACAGGAACAGTAACTGATTAGTAAGTTGTGGGGCCTGCTCCTTAGGGACCAGCCATATACAGCAATTTTGAATGTTTAAAGATCAAAAATTATATGAGGACAGGGAGGCACATTCTCTCTCTCTCTCTGTTTTTCTCTGCTTCCCCATTTCTATCTGTGCAGACATGGTCTAGGGTCTTCATGGCTGTCTCCTCAGATCTGTGACCATAGGTGCCTGCATCCCTTTCCCCCACATGGAAAGCCCTCTGGCCCAGGCCTGGTGAGGCAAGACCAAAGCCAATCAGAGGCTCTGCCAGATGTTAGAGAAACTGATTAAAAACAGTAAACCAACATGAAAATAATGGTCAAGCCTTTAACCACGCACTGCAATGGTACAACCAATGTCTAAAACTGGAGAAAGCACTAGCTCCTAGCATTCCTTTTTCACCATGAAATGATGTACTTGTTGAGGGCGAGATGTCTCAGAACAAATGTAGGGCCATCTCACTGCTGAAGGACCCCTGAACAAAAAGCTTATGCAGTTTTTGGGGCTTGTGGGGAGGGAAAGGGAAAGGTCTGGACATATAAAACTATTTTGTACTGCTTTGAAGCAGAGAAAAATGTCTTCAAGGTTTTCTCCCCCTTCCCTTGATAAAAAAAACTTCAGCCAAGATGCCTGAAGAAGGCCTAGGCTGAAGGCCCAAAATAAAGAGGTTTCCAAATGAATGTTCTGAATATATTCCCCAAGGTTAATGTGTTGGAAACTTAATCCCCAGTACAACAGTATTGGAAAATGAGGCCTAATAAGGGTTGATGAGGTGAGGAGGGTTCTGCCCTAATCAATATTTTAATGTCATTATTGTAGGAGTGGGTTAGTTATCTCAAGAGTAGGCTTGTTATAAAAGCGAGTTCAGCCACCTCTTACTCTCTGGCTCTCTTGCCTTTCTCTCTTCTGCCATGGGATGACACAGCCAGAAGGCCCTTGCCAAATGACAGCTCCTTGATATGAGACTCCCCAGCCTCCAGAACTGGGAGAAATAAGTTTATTTTCCTTGTATATTATGCAGTCTGTGGCATTTGGTTATAGCAACACAAAATGGCCTAAGAGAGGTGCTTAGCTCAGAAATGCAAATATGAGTGAGAGCAGAAAGGTCTGAATCCTTGACTGTACCTCCCTTAAAAGACTGCAGTTCACTGGCTGTGACCAAATTTAATGGAGAAGGCAGCTTTTCCCCAAGATGTCTGCCAGGAAAGGCCTTCGTAGTTGCCTGTGATTTGGCTTGATAAATTATACATAGGAGTTTGTCCAGGAATCAGATTCCTTATACTTTCTAAGAAGAAATGAACTCGGTATCTGGCAAAAATACTTTCTCCATAAGGTCACTATGAGAATAAAACAAAATTAACACAGCGATTATAATAGTACCTAGCACCAAGTTAATGCTATATGTATTTATTTTTAACTAAGCAAATGTAATAGCAAGTGCTCAATAAATGTTAGCTCTTTGGGGATTAATTATCCAGAATCTGACTACGTGTCTCTACCCCTTCTACTCTGGTCCAAACTAGCCCTAGATGACTGCAATAGGTGTAGAAAATATGCAAGAATATTCACCACTGAATACATAAAACAAGAAAGGTGATTTTTATTTCTTCTTGAAATTCAGTCATTTTCTCAACAAAGAAAGGGTAATTGAATTTGAATATCACCATTTTGCAGCTGTGATAATTAATGGAAACTAGTAATTGATCATCAACAGCTGCTAACATCACAAAAAGAAAGGTAAACAGAAGTTATGTAACTCCTGAAGGAAAAACACATCACCTCCTACCTTGCCAAAAAAATTAAACCTCTATCTGATCAAGAATCCGGAGCTAATAATTAATTTATAGGGAATGCAGAGAAGAGAGGTCCTCATTAATTGACATCGTGGAGAGGCAATTAACAAAATCTAGACCTTGGGAAAGTCACAGGACAAACAATCTAGTTTCTGCAATATGCATTTTAAGGTCTGTTATGGAGTGGGAACCTGCAGATTAAATAGATTTAAGACATAAATAACTAATTACATTACATAATTCTTCCAGAAAAGGGAAGAATGACCTCAAGGGCAATTCAGAGATTGGCAGCACTGCCGTTGTTACCACAGGCCCAGAGCACAGTCTGTCTCCTCATTGGTTTCAGAGGATGTGGCCTCTTCCTAGGTTTCAGTGGGTCAGGCTGCTGACCCACTGAGGCTTCAGGGGCAAGATCACCACTCATGCCCAAGAAAGTGAGGCCACTGCCCCCGTGGGCCCAGAAAACAAGGCTGTCACCCCAGTGGCACATAGGGCAGAACATCCAGCTGAAGAAGAGTATTATCAGGCCTTAGAGCCATGAAATTTGCCTTGAACTTACTCAAGACTCATCACCCTTTCTTCTTTCTCATGTCTCCCTTTTGGAATAGTAATGCCTATCCTATGCCTGCCCCACTGCTGCAAAAATAGGAATCACATCGTGTGCCTGGCTTCACAGGTTCACAGCTAGAGAGGAATTTTGACTCAGGATGAATCAAACCTTGAGTCTCACCCCTACCTGATTTAGATGATATTTAGATGAGACTTCGGACTTAGAATAAATACTGGAATGAGTTAAGATTTGGGGCTTTTGGAATGGGGTAAATATATTTAGGATGTCAGAAGGGCATAAATTTGGGGTGGGGGACAGAGGGTAGAATTTGTAATTAAGTCGTGTCCCTCCTCCCAGTTACATGTTGAAGCCCCAACCCCCAAAGTGAATGTATTTGAAGATAAAGCCTTTAAGGAGATAATTAAAATTAAATGAAGAGTGGGGCTCTAATCTGATAAAACTGATGTCCTTGTGAGAAAAGGAAGAGACTCCAAATCTCTCTCTCTGTATGTAAATAGACAAAAGGCCATATAAGGACACAGTGAGAGGGTGATCATCTGAAAACCAAAGAGAGAGGTCTTAACAGAAAACAACATTGCTGACACTTTGATCTTGGATGTCCGGCTTCCAAAGTTAAGATGACACATTTCTGTTGTTTAAGCCTTCCCATCTTTAATATTCTGTCATGCAAAGCCAAGCACAACAGTATATCCTTTTTTGTTTGTTTCTTGATCATACTAGCTATAGGCTTATATTTGACAGCTTTTCAGAAAAAGGGAACAAAAAGGATATATACATATACATAAATCACAAAGTTAATCATAATATTTCCTTGACATACTTTTATTGCCTAAACAATCTGTAGTGTTGTCAACTCTCTTATTACAAACATTAGTAATATGTTTTTTCTCTTGTTATCACCAAAATTGTACCTCCCCACCCTCAGTTTGTATGTGGAAGTCCTACCGCCCAACGTAAATGTATTCAGAGGTAGGGCCAAGAAGTCACACAATCTACCATCAGCAAGCTAGAGACCCAGGAATGCAAGTGGTGTAATTCAGTCCAAATTTGAAGACCTGAGAACCAGTGTAACCACTGGTATAAACTCCAGCCAAAGCATAGAAGATGAGATGAGATGTCCCAGCTCAAGCAGTGAGGCCGGAAAAAAAAGGTCAGTTCCTTCTTTCTCCACTTTTCATTATATGCAGACCCTTAACAGATTGGATGACTGCTCCCTCACAATGGGGAGGACAACCTACTTTATTGAGCCCACTGAAATAAATGCAAATCTCAAACTGAAACATTCTTGTAGATACACCCAGAATAATGTTTTATCTGGGCACTCCATGGCCTAGGCAATTTGATGCATAAAATTAATTATTACAACATTTATTAATTTTATTGATCCCCCGAAAGAGATTTTTGTTTTCATTAAATTTTTCTATTGTTTTTGTTTTCTATCCCACTGACCTCTGTCTGCTTGTACTGTTATTTTTTCTTGTAATTATTTCACACTTAATTTTCTGGGTTTTTTTCCCCCAAAGTTTCTTAAGGTAGAGGTGAAATTATTGATTTAAAAATGCTGCTTTTTTTCTAGCATAAGAATTTGATGCTATTAATTTTTCTCTAAGCCCTGCTTTATTTGCACCCTCATACATTTTTTTATGTCATGGCTTTATTTTCACTGAGTTTAAAACAACTTTGCAATTTTCTTTTTGTTTATTTCCTTTGACTCAGTGTACATTTAGAAAAATATTATTTAGTTTTCTAGTATTTGAGGAGTTTTCAGAGCTCTTTCTGGCTTTGATTTTAAATTTAATTCTGATGTGGTTGTAAACATATTATGTGTGTCTTCAATCCTTTTAAATTTATTAAGACATTTTATGGCCCAGAATATGAACTATATTTGTAAATGTTCCATCTACACTTGATAAGAATATGTATTCTCTTATTGTTTTGTGGAGTATTCCATCAGTGGCCATAAATCAAGTCAGTTGTTAAGGTTTTTTAAGTTTACTATATTCTTATTGATTTTATGTCTCTTTATTTGACTGGTTATGAGAGTACAGTATTGAAATTGCTGACCATAAATGTGGCTTTCTACTTCTACTTCATTTTGGCTGTTTGTATTGTGAAGCTCTGTTATTAATTATATATATTTAGGATTATCATGAACTTTTCACTAATTAACTGACCCTGAAAATATTCTTTGTTCCAAAATCTGCTTTAATATAGCCATCCCAGCTATACTTTGATGAATATTAGCAAGGTAGATCTCCTTACATTGTTCTTACGTTAATATTTTTGTAATTAAATTTGGTTCCTTGTAAATAACATATTGTTGGGTCTTGATTTGCTTTTTAAATCCACTCTGAAAATTTCCAACTTTAATTGGAGTATTTAGACTGCTTATTTTTAATCTAATTATTAATATATTTGGGTCTAGATGTACCATCTTGCTATTTGTTTTCTGTTTGTCTCATTTGTTCTTCCTTCCCCCTTTTACTCTTTTTAGTCTTCTTTTAGGTGATGAGTAAATTTTAATATTCCATTTTATCTCTTTTATTAGTTTGTTCAGTTCAGTCTAGCTCATTTTCTTTTTTAGTGATTTCTTTGAGTTTTATACTATGAGTCTTCTATTTTGACAATCTAACAAATTAATATTACGTTACTTAGCATGTAATGTAAGAACCTTGCAACAACTTACCTCTATTTCTTCCCTTCCACACTCTGTGCTATAGCTGTCATACATTTTACTTCTACTAACATGTTACAATCCCATAATAGAAACAATTACATTTCAAAGATATTTAAGTAATAAGAAAAATGTATTTTGAATTTCATATGTACCATTTATGATACAATTTATTCATTGGTGTAGACGCAGATCTATATTTTGTACCATTTTTCTTCTGCTTGAGGACTTCCTTTAATATTTCTTTCAGTGTGAGTTGGCAGATGATGAGTTATTTCAGTTGCTTTTAAAAACATCTATGAAAAATTATATATAACCTCTATTTTTGAAGACATTTTTTCTTGTATAGAATTTTAGATTAGCAGTTTATTTTTCTTTCATACATTAAAGATGTTGGCCCATTTTCTTCTTGTTGCATTGTTCTAATGAAAACTCTATTATTATTATAGTTGGTTCTTTGTATGCATGTCCCAATCCCCCCACACCCCGAATCGTGCCTCTTAAGGGTTTTGTTTTTTTTTAATTGCTTTCAAGCAATTTGATTATAATGTGACTTGATATCATTTTCTTTATATTTCTTATAATTGGGATTCCTGTATCTGTGGATTTGTTATCTAATTTCACCTCAGATGCTGTATTTTTCATCATTAGAGATAGATTTTTGATATTATTTATATTATCCAGGTCTGTAGATATTCAGTACTTCCTTTACCTGCTTGAACTTTTAGAGTAGAGTTTTAAGTATCCTTGTTATCCTTGTCCACCATTTCTATCATCTGTCTGATTTCTGACACTCTGCATGACTGATTTTAGTCCTCATTATGGGTTGCATTTTCTTCCTTGCATGTCTGGTATTTATAAAATATATTTATTTTTTAGAGCATCTTCAAGTTTTGGAAAATTTGTCCAGATAATACAGAGAGTTCTCACATGATCCCTTTCTCCCAGCACAGTTATTTCTATTATTAACTCCTGGCTTTAGTGTGGCACATTTGTTACAATTGATGAACCAATATCAATACATGATTTTTTTATTATACTTTAAGTTTTTTATTATAAGGTGTAAGGATGTGCAGAACGTGGTTTGTTACATAGGTATACACATGCCATACTGGTTTGCTGCACCCATCAACCCATCATCTACATTAGGTATTTCTCCTAATGCTATCCCTGCCCTAGCTCCCCATCCCTGATAAGCCCAAGTGTGTAATGTTCCCCTCCTTGTGTCCATGTGTTCTCACTGTTCAACTCCCACTTATGAGTGATAACATGTGGCATTGGTTTTTTTCTTCTTGTGTTAGTTTGCTGAGAATGATGGTTTCCAGCTTTATCCATGTCCCTGCAAAGGACATGAACTATCTTTTTTATGCCTGCATGGTATTCCATGGTGTATATGAGCTACAGTTTCTTTATCCAGTATATCATTAATGGGCATTTGGGTTGGTTCACACTTTTTGCTATTGTGAACAGTTCCTCAGTAAACATACATGTGAATGTGTCTTTATAGTAGAATGATTTATAATCCTTTTGGTCTATATCCAGTAATAGGATTGCTGGATCAAGGGATATTTCTGGTTCTAGATCTTTGAGGAACCACCACACTATCTTCCACAATGGTTGAACTAATTTACACTCTCACCAACAGTATGAAAGTGTTCCTGTTTCTCCACGTTCTCTCCAACATCTGTTGTTTCCTGACTTTTTAGTGATAGCCATTCTAAGTGGCATGAGATGTTATCTCAATGTGGTTTTGATTTGCATTTCTCTAATGATCAGTGATGATGAGCTTTTTTCATATGTTTGTTGGCTCCATAAATGTCTTCTTTTGAGAAAGGTCTGTTCATATCCTTCACCCACTTTTTCATGGGATTGTTTTTTTTCTCGTAGATTTGTTTAACTTTTTCATAGATTCTGGATATTAGCCCTTTGTCAGATGGATAGATTGCAAACATGTTCTTGCATTCTGTAGGTTGCCTATTCACTCTGATTATAGTTCCTTTGCTGTGCAGAAACGATTTAGTATAATCAGGTCCCATTTGTCAATTTTTTGCTTTTGTTGCTGTTGCTTTTGGTGTTTTAGTTGTGAAGTCTTTGCCCATGCCTATGTCCTGAATAGTATTACCTAGCTTCTCTTCTAGGGTTTTAATGGTTTTAGGTCTTACGTTTAAGTCTTTAATTTATCTTGAGTTAATTTTTGTATAAGGTAGAAGGAAGGAGTCCAGTTTCAGCTTTCTGCATATAGCTAGCCAGTTTTCCCAACATCATTTATTAAATAAGGAATACTTTCCCCATTGTCTGTTTTTGTCAGGTTTGTCAAAGATCAGATGGTTGTAGATGTGTGGTGTTATTTCTGAGGCCTCTATTCTGTTCCATTGGTCTATATATCTGTTTTGGTACCAGTACCATGCTGTTTCTGTTACTGTAGGTTTGTAGTATACTTTGAAGTCAGGTAGCGTGATGCCTCCCGCTTTGTTCTCTTTACTTAGGATTGTCTTGGCTATGCAGGCTCTCTTTAGGTTCCATATGAAGTTTAAGGTGGTTTTTTCCAGTTCTGTGAAGAAGGCCAATGGTAGCTTGATGGGGATAGAATTGAATCTATAAATTACTTTGGGCAGTATGGCCATTTTCATGATATTGATTCTACCTATCCATGAGCATGGATAGGAAAGTATGAACTTCAGTTAACAATCATGTTGCCAGGCTCTTTTTAACAACCAAGTCTCAGGGGAACTCTCACCGTTCCCCTGAGCAAGAACTCACTCACTACCACGGGGATGGCACCAAGCCATTCATGAGGCATCTGTTCCCATGACCGAAACACTTTCCTTTAGGTACCCCCTCCGACACTGAGGATAAAATTTCAATATGAGGTTTGGAGAAGCAAATATCCAAATTATAGCAACCAAGACAAGTAACTTAAAAGGAAGTTGGACTGAAAAATCAGAATCCCTCTGTGGAAGATTTGATATAAATAATGAGGAACTATTTTAGGTTTTCATAACATC
The DNA here is from genome assembly GCF_001604975.1 of Cebus imitator. Taxonomy (NCBI): domain Eukaryota; kingdom Metazoa; phylum Chordata; class Mammalia; order Primates; family Cebidae; genus Cebus; species Cebus imitator. Next base: position 4,490,377 of record NW_016107481.1, on the reverse strand, counting down.
CAAGAGAAATTTTATAAGACTGTTCTGTCAGCTTTTCAAATTAAGGCCAGTATTACCCAAGTGTATACTCTTTAGACATAGATGAAAAGAAACCCCTAGGAACAAATGAAAGTTAAAATGAAACTGTTAATTTAAATTAAGAATGTTGTTAGTGGCACTTTGATTTCATGTGCTACTCAATCAAAATGGGAAACTATTTTGTTTAGCTTCATTTAAAAAATTGCCAGGACAATATAGCTGCCTTTAATTAGACTCTTCTTTTGATAGACTTTTATATATTTAATTCTACTTCTCTATTACCAGTGCTTAAAAGAAGAAAAAAGGTTTAAAACCTCCTTTCTGATGAAAGACAGATAAGATTTCGTTAATAATCAATGATAAAAATTATTAACATGAACCCATTCAGTTATGAAATAATGAGAATACATAGATCACACTTTGTTTCACGGCTCATGTCAGTGAGTGAATATGCTGCACAGACAGGAATATCAAGAAACTGAGACAGAGGCTCTGTTGACACTCATTAATTAAATGAAATGTCTCTGCTTTAATTTGGTGCCTCGACATTTTCCTCTCCTCTGTCAGCATGTTTGTTTCAAAATAACTTTTAACAGAATTGACAGGTTCTGACAAAACTTGGAACACTCCAGGATTTACCCATAATCTCAAGTATGTCTTCTGGTTCAACTGTGAAACAAAATTGTTTCTGTATTATTTACAAAATGAAGTAAACCATCACCATAAGCTGTTTAAATAAAGTTATGTAGTTACGTAGAAAACAAGATAAAGACACTGTAATAATTTTAAGTCTGTAATTTGTGGCGTCAGCAGTATTTCAAATAACACTGGAATTTTTCTTCTTTAGAGGAACATGGTCTCTCATCTTGCTCATCCAGTTCATCTGTATACTACCAATCAATTTGCTGGACCTTTGATAACTTTTTAAGATAATTGACTAAGTGTGGTAAACCTCCCAGAGGTAACAAATTTAATCTGAGTCAAATCTGTAGCTCATTCCAGTTTTTGATTTAAAATTGCAATTAAAATAATTTGTCAAAAGCTTGCCATTTATAATTTCAAAGTTTTTTTCTTAATTTGATGTATGAGCAGAGTGACTAAATTATAAATGAATTTATCAAGAAAAAAGCTGAATCTGCAAATATGAACAATTATATATACATTGGCCCTAGGCAAAAAATCACTACTAATGAACATCATAAAGCAATTTATTATTTCTCAAAAGACTTCTGTGAGGCAGATTAAAGTCTTGGCATCATAGACGGTCAGAATCGAAAGAACCCCAAAGGATGTTGTGAAATCACGTCTGATATTTGGATTCCTTGCACAACATCTCTGACAAACTCAGCTTTTGCTTCAATGTCTCAGTGACTTGCAACTCACTTCTTTTGAAGCAATTTATTCTATCTTTTGCCAGTTTTGAACTAACATTGATCTCAAGTCATTTCCCTGTAGCTTTCATGCATTGATCTCACTTTTCCACTGGGGCCATCAAAAACGAGTCTCATCCTGTTCCACAGGAAAGTCCTTCTCATGTTTGGAGAAAGCGCTATGCTCCATGAAGATTCTTCTTGCAGGAGAAAATATTCCCATTTCTTTCAATTGCTTCTACTTACCATGGTTTCCTCATCCTGGTTGTTCTCATTTGAAATGGAAAAATTTGAAAAAAGAAATTTTTGTTTTAAAAATCTTACAAATAATTCTTCAAACATTTGTTGAGTGAGTATTAGGTTGGTGCAAACTAATTGCGGTTTTTGCCATAATGGCGATTGATACAAAGATACTTGCCACAAGTGATCTTTGCACTCTGGGAACTAACATGTCAAAGTACCTTTATATAAATCTCTAGAACTTAGCACAACCCAAATGGGAATGATAACACACTACCTTCACATATTGTAATGAACATGATTGCAGTATAACAAGTTTCCCAAAACTCAGCAGTTTAAAACAGCCATTGTATTGTGCTCCTGATTTGTGGGTGGACCAGGAATTCAGGCAGGGTTTTTCTTTTTTGTTGTTGTTTATATTTTTAAATTTTATTTTAAGTTCCAGGATACTTGTGCAGAATGTGCAGGTTTTGTACATAGGTATATATGTGTCATGGTAGTTTGCTGCACTTATCAACCCGTTACGTAGGTATTAAACCCCATATGCATTAGGTATTTGTCCTAATGCTCTCTGTCCCCTTTCCCTCCACCCCCTGGAGGGCAAGTGTTGTTCTCATTCCCGTGTCGTGGTGTGTGTTGTTCTCTTCCCTTTATCTATGTGTTCTTATTGTTCAACTGCAAAGACTTGGAACCAAGCCAAATATCCACCAGTAATAGACTGGATAAAGAAAATGTGGCACATATACACCATGGAATACTATGCAGCCACAAAAAAGAATGAGATCATGTCCTTTGCAGGGACATAGATGAAACTGAAAGCCAACATTCTCAGCAAACACACAGGAACAGGAAACCAAACACCACATGTTCTCACTCATAAGCAGGCACGGTTTTTCCAGGTACTTTTCACTGAGGATCTCTCATGTGGATGTCATCACACGTAGGTTAGCTGCAGTCATCTGAAAGCTCAATTGTCTTGCTGTCCAAAATGGGTCACTCCCATAGCTGTAGTTCACTGGAGCACTGACATGCAGCCTCTCCAGTGTGGCAGTGTCAGAGTGATCAGATTTCCCACATGGAAGTTCAGGGCTCCAAGTACAAGGGTTCTAGCAAACAAGGTGGAAGCTGCATTCCCTGTTATGACCTGGCCTTGGAAGCTCACTGTGTCATTTTAATGTACTGCATTACTAGAAGTGGTTATATGCCCATGCAGATTCAAGGGGAGAGGAATTTGACTCCACCTCTTTTTGTTTGTTTCTTTGTTTTTTCTTTTTTGAGATGGAATCTTGCTCTGTTGCCAAGCTGGAGTGCAGTGGCATGATCTCAGCTCACTGCCACCTCCGCCTCTCTGGTTCAAGTGATTCCCCTGCCTCAGTCTCCCAAGTAGCTGGGACTACAGGCACACACCACCACGCCTGGGTAATTTTTTGTATTTTAATAGAGACAGGGTTTCACCATGTTGACCAGGATGGTCTCGACCTCCTGACCTTGTGATCTGCCCCCCTCAACCTCTTGAAGTGCTGAAATTACAGGCATGAGCCACCATGTCCGGCCTTGACTCCACCTTTCAATGGGAGTTGGCAAGGTCACACTTTAGAAGATTAAGTGAGATGGGAGATAGTGCCGTGCCCATCATTGGAAAATACACTTTCCACATTTCGATAATACATATGAAGACATTTTGGACTCGAGGGCATTCTGGCCACATTTGCTCATATTGTTTCTTCTTTTTCATCCTACAGCATCTGAACTTGGACTTATTTTATTCTATGCCAGGCCTGATATTTACCCAATGAGTTCAACCAAGGTCTCTATCATCAAATGCTAAATGTGCAGAGATTGGGCAATGACCTTCAAAATTGCCTTGTGTTTTCCATCTTGCTGCTGCTTTACCTTTCTTTCCTCTTTATGTCTTTTATTGCTTTTACCTATTCCATTGACCTTTTATTAAGATGATTCTGTGTGCCATATTTCTGCTCATTGGTACTCTCAGAGTGTCCTCATCTTATCTCGCCTCCGGTAGGAAACAATAGAAAAGACTTAACAAATGGAAATATTTGAAACATAATTTTGAGCTTAAAAAATTCATAACAGCTCCTCATAGTATCTAGTGATAAATATGACGCAAGAAAGTTTTCATGAGTAGAAACATTTCAGCATTCATAGCTGAGGGTTAATTTTAATTCTTTAATGTCCACTGATTCTTATAAAAAGTGTGGAATTATTATCGTAGGCCAAACCTCTCTAGCTGAGAAAGGTAAGATTTTTGTTTATTTATTTATTTATTTTGGGTTGTTAAATGGGGAGTTGAGTGGGGAGAGGAAGAGAGAGAGAAACTCTTAATCTTTTAGCTCAAGACGCAAGTGAATTCCAATCAAAGTATCTGATAAACATTAGACCCTAAGGAAATATTTGTTTAAAAAGTAGCTGAATATAATCAATATTTACCAGTGTTAACTATGTAAATAAGTAGACATCGTTAGTGAATTCAAAGAAATGCAAAACACAGTCATCAAACAAACTGGAATAAAACATTTAATGACAGAAGTAAACAACAACCCAGTTTTGTTTTTTGCAAGGCCCAACGCATGGTACAACTAACAATTATGATTTTAGGAAAGGTGGACGGAACTAGCATTCTTAGGACACATTCTGTGTGTGTTGACCAGCTCCTGTATCTCACTACATCTTCATGACAGTGCTTCATGAGAGTAACAGAGAAGGGAACTGAGGGGGCAGAGTGGGCAGGAAGGGTCCAAGGATTCACAACTTGCAAGGGTCAGAACCAGAACAAACCCAAAAGTCCAGCAGCAACACCCACTTTCTATCCTTGGCTGTGACTCAAAGTTTCAGGATAGCAAGATTCCCTTTCCCCGTTTTCAAGATATTTTCCAGCTTAATCTTAGATGCTCTCACATGATTGGGTATTACAAATAGGTAATTCTGTGATGTTGGTTATACCTTTTCTAAAAAACTAACTGGTGCCCAAACTGATCAGAGTTCAATTTTTCCAATTGCCACTGGAGGGCTCCCCACTGTAAGCTTTACTGACAATCACCAGGTATTACTTAAACAGGTTTTTTTTTTTTTTTTTCTGTCTCTTTCTGAAGTTTGATTAACTCCAGGCCTTTGGGAGTTTGTGAGTAACTATGTCACTCTTGCAAATGAGGGATGAATAACATTTGTTTGGAGCAGATTGAGTCAACTTTGGGCAGGGGTCATGTAAGGATCTTGCCACACAGTTCTTTATGTAGCCCTGAGGCCAGGCCGCCCACACATGGCTTCTCATGTCCTGAGCCCACACATAATTCAGTCAATCTACCTACACTCTGACCTAGAGCACTGCATTTGCATTATGCCTCCTTTGCTCACTGCCCTCTACCTTTGACTTTGATCTAGGAGCCAAGGCCTTAGACAGAGCAAGGACCTGACTTGTTCACTGATGGAGCCTCAGGATATCCCTCAAAGCGGGCATATTGGCTTTTCACTCCAGTACAGAGGAAGCCCCACAAGAGGGACTCAAGGAGGTCTCAATTTGCCCTCAGCCAAAATGGGTTCTCAGCTCACTACCACTTTTCCTTCCTGGTTAGTATGGTCCACTGCCTGATACATTTACAGCTTAAAATACAGAGAGAAAGGGAAATGTTGAATACAGTGCAATAAATTGTAGAGGGCAGAATTTCCTATCTCAGCAAGATGAGATTTTTGGACGAAAAGTCCAAGCCCTCCAAAATATACCAAAATGCATGACAGAATGTGGTGTTAGATTAGTCATAGATACCTGAGCTTTTGAATAATGAGTTCAGAAGAATTATCTTGCTACAAAGTTGTTTGGAAACTAAAGTAGAAATTTAAATGGAGTCTCCTCAATGAAAAATCCTACTAACGTTTAAACAAGAATTATTTCATTAAAAAGTAAGTCACTCCAATCCTAGGACAATCTTCAACAGGATACTGATCTTCATCAGAAGAAACCAAGAGAGGGTAATGTCCTTCAGGACAAAATCAGGTGGAAGCAACAACTAGTTACCTCTTCCCTATTGTGTACAGTCAGGAACAATGGACAAAAATTGAGAATAATGGGATGCTGAATATCAGGTTCAGTACAATGCTTTCAAGACCAGAGCTCTAATGGAAAGCACAACCTCAAGTTGACCAACCAAATTCAGCCTTTTCATTTGGAGGTTCTTGGGCTACTTAACCATTTAGTACTCCTTCGAGTAGAAATCATTGTTTTTACTGTAGAGAAAGAGATACAACAGAATAGAGCAGGCAAGTGATGGACTCAGGTTTGCCAAGTGAGTGGTTGATGGTAATGCAAATAGATCCATTCACATTTTTTCCTTATATATACTTACCATTAAGTAACTAGGTCCCGCCAATATTGTAATTTTTATTTTCACTCACTCCAGCATTAGGTTTAGATGCTTGAGGCCTTTTGGCAAGAAATCTGTATGGTTCTTGCTAGATTAGATGGTAAACTTTCCAAATAATCATGTCCCCCCAGCCCCAAGTGGTTTAATGTTATGAATTTCAAAAGTCAGGAACAAGACCACAAGCCAAATCCTGAGAGTAGAGCAGACACTCCTGCTGGCTCAGGTTTGACTAGCTCAGTCAAAAGTCAATTAAATACCCACCAACCTATAGGCCTGACAGCAATTTGCCACCCCAGTGGGAGAGAAGTAGGCAGCTATGTCTGTCTCTGTGGTTTGGTTCTAATGACATTAAATTGCCAACACCAATCTCTGCTGCTTTTATCTCAGAAAACCCCACCCTCGGAAGTTCATGTTCTGGAGTTCCACCCATGGCCTGGATTCTGGGATTCCTCTTGGGTGGTATTTAGAGTAAGTCCTTTCGGCTAGATTTCAACGACTGCATGAGCCATCACCATGGCTACATAACTGTAGGTGGGAAGGCCTTAATACATGGGCTAGTAAGTGTCGAGGCAACCGTCTCTGCACCACTCTATTAATTATTTCACTGACTAACTAAAGAAATGGATATGTAATACCCAGAGAGCTTAGCCTTATCCTAGGTTCACGTTAAGCTAATCGTCAATATTTCTGGAAAATGCCCATGTGGGTTTCTCTCAGTAAGTGCAGTCAGCAAGTCTGAACAGAACCCTCCTCTGTCGTCTGACACAGCTAGGTTTGGACTCACGCTCTGTGACGTTGCATCACCAAGAGGGCTTTAGTGGTGCTCTGGGCCAAGTGAAATTGGCTAAATGGCAAACACATGCCTTTATGAAAAAAAAGTAAAAACTTCTCAGATGAAAATGAGCCTGAAAGACTTGGGTACTCCATCTTGAAATTTGAAATAAATTAAGCACAAAAAATTTGAACTTCTCAATCATCAGAGGCACAGAATAAGGCAAAATTGTGTAAACAGAGATATAAGGGAAGACAACAAGAGGAACTGTCTCTATGCATGGCTTATACACATTTAGACAAGCCAGAGAACACTTTCTGTTCATATGCTGTCAGGCCTGTAGGTTGGTGGGTGTCTAAATGCTTTATCAAAGCATGGTTAGATAGTTTTCTGGATACGGAAGCTTGAATGGCATAGAACACCAGAATAAACTTGAAGAGTCTCTGGGCACACAGCTTATAACATCCAGTACCTGAGACAGAAAAGTAAGAATTATTTAAAGAGTTCACCCTTTTAGAATCATATAGAAAATAACTGTTAACTTTGAGCCCAATATCTAAAATCAGGAGCAGAGATATTGCCAATTAGATTGAAATAGGGACCAGGTAGAATAAAGAAGTTTGTAAGTTATAAGGTGTCCTTTGTATTTCTATTAGAGAGCATTCTTGCTTCGCAAATTTCTGGATTTTCTTGTCATCAGAGAGCGTTTTCTTCCAAGGCAGGTCTGCATGATAGGTGGTCTAAACTCGCCAACTGTATGCCAAAGCAAGGTAAGAAAAGCTGAGATGAAACAATATGGCATTTCTTTTTTCCTGCTTTCAAATCAGAAGTGCATACCCAAGGTTAACAGAAAGCAGCTTGGGCCAAAACTGTTTTCTTTTGAATTATTTCATTTCACAGACCTTGTACACAGTACTCCCATGGACTGCTAGAGCCTTCCCTCAGGGAAGCTGAAAGGGGAGACCTTTGATTTTTCAGAGAGATTGTGCAAGTGCAGCTAAGCAAACAGGAAGGTGCCTTGAGTCTTAGAAGGGGAACTTTCCTCCCCATCTGCAGTCACTGAGGCCCTGTGTGTGGAGAGTGAAGCCAAGACAGAAAACTGAGCACTGTCTTTAGCATCTCTCGTTACTAGTGCTGCCTCTCCAGCCAGTGGCTTCCCCAATCTTGATCTGGTCATATAGGATATATGTTTATGTGTATATAGGTGTGGCATGTATGCCAAGTTATATACATACACACATCCTTAAATCTGTACTCAGAGCATGCACGTGATGCTGGGGTTGTTTTAGAGCATTCAAATTTTGGAGTCCATGAAGGAATAATGTTGACAAAGAGGTTGATGCTTTCCCTGGCCATGAATGAAGGCGCCTATCACTCATGCTCTGAATATGAGAATGTACATGGAAATGTACAGTTTCTGATGGACAGAGAAGCACTCTGTGGACAATACCTGTATTTCTGAGCACCCATGTGGGGATGAGACACAGCAAAGGAGAATTTGCTTCCTGCCATAGGAGGGACAGTAGCACTGTATCCTAAAAATAGAGGATAGTTCCTTGCTGCCTGGGGAAGAACTACCTCTAAAGCTGCAGAATGGTCAGCAGGGTAGGCTCCTGGGAACCTCAGAGCTCTCGCTGCTCGCCTCAGGTAACTTACTCAAAGTTTCTGTCAACCTTTCATGGGTTCGTCATAGACATGAAGATGAAGTTGGAGTGAGGATTCCTGCTCAAGGCCTTGGGTTGAGAAGCCAGGGCACATGGGATACAGACTCTCCTTCACTTTGAGCCTGAGAGCAGATGTCCCCAGATTTGAAAAGAAAAACATGGTTGCTTTATATCATTATGAAAAGTGTTTAATTTTTAGTGACTGTAGAAGTCATATTAATACAGTAAAAGGAAGGTAGCTTTTATGAGATTCTTAAAGTACAATGCTGGCAGAGGATTGCTGAATCTTGGGAAAAATCAGATGACTAAAGTTGGCTGTCATGGGCTTAAGTTAGAGACCCTGGGCAGAAAAATAAAGCCTTCAGCAAGATGGCAAGAGAGAAAGGCCTGGGAGCAGTACCCTTGGCAAGACCCTGATGTAAAGTCATAGTAATTATAGTCTTGGGAGGAAAAAGCGTGTTCTTGCCCTTGCAGCCATAAACCCCAGGTTTTACAACTGAAGCTCCTGGCCCTGGTTTTCATTATGAGCTCTGCAGCAACAAAATAACCTTCAGCCCAAATCTCTTATTTTCTATTTTTAAAAAAGTCAGGACTTAGGAGTACTGGGGAGCCTAGAATTTACTCAGTACTTGAAACAGTCAAATCTACCCCCAGGCATGTATGAAGCTCAGATCTTCTTGCACAGGTTTTGATGGTCCCACCAAAGCACTTAAGGTTTTCTTTTATGTGCAGCATAATCATTATAATTCCCTCATGGAGTGCATTTTATATTTCATGTAATGTAGGATAGAAGAGGGTGTGTTCATGGCTTGAACGTGGAGCCTAACGCTTGACTCCGTCTATAGGCTTTCTGCTTGCAAAACATGGAATGGTTTGCCAAGTTTAGAACCCCCCTGGAAACCTGTGGATTTGGAAGTCATAATAGAATTCCAATTTTTTTTAAGGTTTGGGTTCTTTTAACTTTTGGCACAAATGTGACTTCCTGTTTCTAAGAAAAAAAAAAAAAACTTTAAAAATTCCACAGAAACAACTCTGAAAGAGCCCTGGACATACAGTGGTTTCACAAAACAATGTTTTGGTGACTTAAGTGTAAATGTATCAGAAACACATGGATTAAATTTCCTTTGAAAAAGGAAAGAGAAAAGCAGACCAAACATGCTTTAGGGTTTTGCTGAACCCACCGCCATTTGAAGCGTACTTTGAGGTGTTTGGGTAAGTCCAAACTGACAGTGCTGTCTCCCTACCCACACTGCGAATTTGCCACCTGCAAATTTACAACCAGGCAGATACCTGTGTTTTAAACTGATGGTGTTTGTATAGGCAAGGAAGCACACAGCTCAGGGTGCAGTGCCACAGCCTGGAACCACAGCAGGAGTCATCCAGACCCTGAGCAGAGCACAGGCCTCATTCCCTGCCCAAGTATTTTCAGCCCTAAGCAGTGTACCAGGGAAGGGTTGGCTGTACTTTCTGGGGCCTAAGTACAAAGTACAATTCCTGATAGATGATATTGCAATAAAATGCATTCAGATTCAACCTGAACCAACTGAAGGCTCTACTCCAGAATATTAATCGGATCAATGACTAGGAATGGAAACATTCCCCCAACTGCATGTTCCTTTTGTTTCCTCTTCAATCCAGTTCCTGCTTTTATCTTGTCTGGTCTTGGCTGAGACCAGAAGCAAGAAATGTTAAAAATACCCTCCAGGAAACATGCTCTCATGAGATTTCCAGCTCCGTTCCTGGAAGGCAGAAGTTTTAATACGGTTCACAGAAGCACCAAGATTTTGATGGATTTGGGGGAACAATAACCTTTCTTGGGCATCACCCACTTGCTGGGGTTGACTTTGGGGGCCTGTGGATCATGTTGCAGAGAACAATTGCTTTGGAGAGAAAACAAGAGGCCCACAGCAGTGTGGCCACCTAGCAATTCAATTTTTCCAGTAATCAAAGAATCCCCAGAGAGAGTGAAGACAAAGAATCCCCAGAGAGACTGTAGGTCTCTTTTTCCCTCCCAGTTGGTTTTCTTAGAAGGCAGTGTAAGTCTTGTCCTTTTAATTCTCAATGATTCATTTTTCCAGTTGTATACCAACCTCCAAGTTACCTAAGACCTGGCCACCTTCTTATGAATAAATAGGAAAATAAAAGACTGAGAATGCTTCTGTTTTATGTCGAGCAGATTGATTTTGTGGAGACCCTGTTAGCCACACACAAGCTTCCTTCATTTCTTTTTAAGCCTTTTTGGAGATTCCCAGCAGTGGGAATGTTTGTCAGTGGGCAAGACCAAAAGATAGAAAAGCTGGAAACCAAAGGTTCTTGGATCTTCTGAGGTCAAAACAGATCAGAACTAGTTGAAAGAAGTGTATCTTAGTTGAAAGAACATTCTGGCTTAGCATCAAAAGAGATGGGCAGAGGGCTTGGCATTTTTTGCCACATAATTAAGTCAGATATACTATTAGTTCCTCAGTTTCTGCATATCCCAAAAAGGGTGCATGCATATATTACCTGAATAATTGCTGGGTAGAGAATTAAAATTCTTCAAACTCCTTGAGGACAAGAAAGTCAAATTAACAACAACAACAAAAAAATGTAAAGTAGATTACACAAAGCCTAGAATTATGGTGAAAGCAAGTACAGCATTGAATGTATTAGGAAAATTGCTTCATTTTTTACAACCTGGTAGCCTACGTCTAATAAAAGTGATTATCTATGTGGTGCTTGCTATATGCAAAGTATTTTAAAGTGTTTTGTGCATACTAACTCAATCTTCATGACAACACTAATAAGTAGTTTTTAAAAATTTATTCTGATGGGGAAATCAAGGCACAGATAAGTAATTTTCCCAATTTGTCAACATAGTTTTGGTGAAGGCAGGCTTTGCACCAAGGCAATAAACTCTGGAAGCTGTATTTTTAACCTTCCTATGGTTAAGAACTTTTATCTTCAGGCGAGACGAATGCAGTCCTACTTCTGAGTTAGTTCTCTGATCTTGAAAACATCCTCATGAATTTTTCTTCCTCTCATTTATTTTACAAGCAAATAATTATGTTGAAATAAAGTAAAACATACACTAAAACATTTCCTTGTAATTTGCAATCTCAACAGGCAAGGCCAACAGAGACTTCTTCAAACAAATATACCTTGTCTTCATGTGGAAAAACTACTGTGTAGGTTGATGTAAAAGCCTATTTTTTAAAATAAATGTTCAAAAGAGGAAACTGGTCTGTCTCCTTTCATTAAAAGCAGATCTCTTAAGTATCTGGAAAAGCAAGGGAAGTTTACAGACAATTATTTAAGTTGGTGTAAAAATCGATTCTGAGGAAAATCTCAGGGTCTTGGAGGGAAAAAGTAGAGACAGAATGTCTGGTTTCATCAGAGAATCTTGGTGCCCACTGGATGGGCGAATGTAAAGAGGGGGCTTTGTTTTATGATAGGGGCTGTATCAAAAAGCTAATTGTCTCACTACCAAAGCCCTAGCAGAAACAAGAGGGAGCATTTAGGATATTTGGAATGCTGTGAGTATACAGTGAATGGTTTGCATGTAGATATTGCTTGAAAGTAGAAGAAAGTGGTCTGCTAAATTGTGCTTAAGCTTCAAAGTGCTGTTGAGGTCCTATATCCCTGCAAGGCTATTTTGACTTCAAGGAAAGGCTTGTGGTAGGTTTCATTTCTATGGATATAAAGCAATTAGATTAAACAGCAATTGAAAACTATTTAGTAAAAAAGATACCAAATGATATTTCTTTTCATTTTACACGAAATTATGCATTATTGTTTCAATTAGCAACTAGAAAGCACTGTGTATTTATGGTTGTGCTTACTTTTAATAAAGAGTTTACTTTATTTTTAGAGAACCAGCACTGATTGTACTGGATACCATAATGTGAGACCCAGTTATATTGCCAGAGAAAAACCTTCCTGGATGATTTTTACCATTGTATGTAAAATACCATAATTCTACTGGAGGCACCCATTTGAGTTTTAGATAGAATTTCCAAGATGCCTTAGAAACAACAAAGTGTCATGTGTTGATTATTGTCCTATTTTACAGCTTTTTAAAGGAGGAGTGGTTTGCTTGACATAGGCTGAAAACAGGGATCAAAAATGCACTTCAGCATTGACCGTTCTCTTCCCAATTATTTGCCTTTCTTCTCTCCCATTAGATTTGCTCCCTCTACTCCTTTTAGGAATAGCTATAGGACAGTGCTTCTTTAACAACTCCCAGGCCTCATGCTAAAATGCAGATTGTGAGCCTATAGGTCTAAGGTAGAGCTCAAGATTCTACATTTCTAACAAGTTTCCAATTGGGTCCATGCTTCTGGTCCAGAGATCATCACACTATAAATAAATAGCAAGTAGAGTCTGATCAACCGCTCTGTGTGTGTGTGTGTGTGTGTGTGTATGTGTGTGTGAGTGTGTGTAAATGGTTAGTGATGTACTACTTGCCTAATTTTTCCTTTTTTCCAAATGTTCCAATGTAAAAGCTGAAATTACATAAGAAAACAAAAGAAAAAAACTCATTTCTCACATTTAATTCACAAACATCCACTGGATTAAAGCAGTCAGTCAATCCAAGCAGCAATAAAGAAGAGGATCTGAAGGAAACTAGGGTTTAATTCTCATCGCCACTGATCAATGGGTAATTGTGCTTTCACACCTATTTAATAAATGGTGCTAAGAGAGTTAACAGATCTAGCAAAGTTACTGAGGGTGTTTGCAGCACAGAACCTGGATGCTTTGCTGATATTTTTCTTCAGATCCCATCATCAATTAGCTTCCGCTTCCTCAGATCTTCCCAACATATCTCTCAGAATCAGGCGTTGGGGTAGATGATCATCTTTGTAATCAGAGGCTATCATATCCTGACTCTGTTCTCACATACGAGTTATATTGTCTCAGTGCTATCCAATGAACAATTAGTTAACTCTCATCCAATTATGTGAGTACTTTTTATCCTAAACAAATTCAGGAATAAAGGGTGAGTTATACTTTTTTGGGGATGGGGGTGGGCAGACAGAGTCACACTCTGACACTCAGGCTGGAGTGCAGTTGTGCCATCTCAGTTCACTGCAACCTCTGCTTCCCGGGTTCAAGTGATTCTTATGCTTCAGCCTCCCCAGTAGGTGGGATTACAAGAGTGCTCCACCACACCCAGCTAATTTTTTTTTTTTTTTGTATATTTAGTAGCAACGGGGTTTCCCCATGTTGCCCCAGCTGGCCTTGAACTCCTGAGCTCAGGCAATCCACCCGCCTCAGCCTCCCAAAGTGCTGGCTTTACAGCACTTTGTGCCCAGCTGGGAGTTATATTTTGATTCAGCTTCTCTTAATTTGCTCAAAGATGACTGGAGAATACAGCTACTCAATTTTTCTGTCATCACCTTTTTTCTCCTATTCTCAATCTTCTGTCCTTTTTTTATAGTTACTAAAAACAAGTGAGAGCACTAGAAAATTTGTATAAGTGAATCTATTATTTTATCAGCTGATAATGAGGGAGGAGACAGAAAGACTGTATGCTTTACCGGATGACTCAGGACTAGTGCACTTGAGACCCAGAGCAGGTAAATCTCCCCTGAAATTCCCAAGGCTTGCTGTATACTGGCACTTTCCTAAACATCTCCTTTTGACAAACGGTCAAGGGACAGTAAGGCCATAGGAACAGGGCAGAGGGAGAGAATACAGAGATGACTGAAGTGCTGAACATTGGGAGAAGATTGGAGGCGAGTCCTCAGGGAGGACTGGGGCGATTCATAGACAGGGAAAGATGGCTTGGAAAATAGAAACAATGACCTGAAGAAGTGACAAGGAAAGGAAACAGGGACAAGTAGAAAGAAGGAAGTATTACAACTTGTCCCCCAAATAAAGCTGAATTTAGGCATATAATTTTGGACAAAGATTAATTAGTGAAAGAGATAAGTCATTACTGCTACTGAGGCCACAATGAAAAAATGAATTTTCCAGTACAAAAAGAGTTTTGACCAAGAGTTTCTTAAGCGCTCTTGGGGTATAAATGAGAAAAGTGTTTCTTAAAGGCAGTACACAGCTGACTTGCTGGGGGCCTGGAAAGGAAGGGGGAGTGAGAGAAGGTGGTAGTGAGTGTGCTGCTTTTTGGAAGACAGCTTCTCTCCGAAGCTTCTGCAAGGACTCAGACTCATAAAGGGCATCCTACTTTTCTATACGTGCCGTTTGCTTTCCAGCGTCTCACTCCATAAATGACACTAACATAACAGCTCCAAAAGCCAAAGCATAAAAGGAAAGTCCATTCTTTTAAAATTCCAAGTCCTCCTCCCAGGGTCAGACCGAGGACATCTTGGCAAATCAGAAAAAGGGGGGAGTCATTTTTTCCACAGCCTTTGCTTAAAATCAATAGTTATTTTAAGTTCTTTTATAAATTTGAGAAATAGAAAGCATCTTAGAGGCAATATGGTCTTATAGGAGAGCAAGGGAGGTAGCATGCCCCTGGTTACGTAGCTAGTGAGTGATTTGGTAAGAACTTGGTTATTATCCCGTTTTTAAAATCTCCCAGCATAGTATACATTTTCATTTGCTTTAGAAACGTGCATCCGTTTTCTTTCAGTAATATTTTTCATTGAGTATAGAATGAAGTCTTCCTTCAAACAGGAATAGGATTAAGGAGAGAAGGCGGATGTAAAGGATGGTTCCATATGTTAATGATGCTCTTCCAATGGTGATGATTTTAGGGTATACTCAGGGACCGCTAGTATCTTTCAGCACTCCAGCTGGCTGACTGTTCTGCCTCAGAGATTAATTAGAAAGTGATAGAGAAAGAACCATGGCATTAGCTTTGGCATATTTCCTCATCACTCAAACCCTCCGCATGTATCATGACATTCCCCTTGGTCATATCTGACTTCAGAAAAGATATGAGCTTATGTGCTTTTTTAAAATATCAGTTTGGATTTTCATTCTCAGCCAGTTTACCTGTGAAAGCTTCTGTGGGAATTACTCCTGATCAGGACAACATTCATTAGGGGAGAACTGATAAATCAGAGAAACACTGTCCTCTGCACAGAGCAATGAGGCCCTTGGGACCCCAGTTAGTGCTCCAAATTTGTGGTCACTTTGCTGTTTCCCCTCAAGCAGATTCCATCAGCAGATACAATCTAAAGCCTCAAAAGTCAGAGCTGGAAACTGTACAACAGCTTGGCTGTTAATGTTCTGGGCTTTGGCATAGGGGTGGAGAAGATGACCTCATAGGTCTTTTCAATCTCCAATTTCTGTGAACCATTGTTCTTGGGAACAGATGATTTAATAGGTAATACATATTTGTGTTTGCCCATTCTGTTGTTCCTTCTATTTGTTATATTTCATTTGGTTACCCTGGGAAGAACAAATACATTATGTAAGTTCAGAGACACTCAGAGGTCAAAATTTGCAAAGGGCAGAATTGAAGAAATGTGGTCAAGAGAGAGATGGTGATGAATAGGGAACCTGAGCTTACAAGTGCTTCCTAGATGTTCAGAGCAAAGTTTGAGGAAAAGTACCAGGATGTTATATCCTCTGATGCAATGAAAAGAATACAAATATGGAAACAGAAGACCTAGTTTGAACTCTGACTTACTGACTTCTGATGATCTCAGCTTCCACATAGATAACGGTTTAGTAATACTTACGCTGCTTATTTCAAGAGAGTTGGTTTGAGAATCGCAGGCGAGGGTATGTGTTTTCGCATTTTAAGTGTAAAGTGATATATAAATTAGGGATATTATTATTATTTAATGAAGTAATTGTTATACTTAGAGCTGAATAGAAAAGTTTTGTGTACCAAGAACCATGCCAAAAACATCTAAATTTTCTGAAAGCAATTTTGGGAGAAAGGGCAAGAAATTGACAATAGGAAATTAGTTAATCCGCACACAGGAAGAAAGAATAGTGTAACCTCAAATGTTCTCATCTTCTGGTTTGCTCAGCATGTAAGGCAAAGAACATTCCAAACTCTGGGAAATATTGAAAATAACCATCGACTTTTATTCTTATGATGAATCATAAGAAAATTTTGGTAATATTATAAACAAGCTAATATCCAAGAAGATGATTAAAATAATGTAATTCAGTAGAGATTTTTCTAAACAGCTTCTATGTGTAAAATCAAGACTTAGAGGGGAAAAATAAAATTTGCTTCTTGTCTTCAAGATTATAATTTTAAGGGGAAAAATAACATATACACAGTATTTTCTGGGAGCTGAAATAGGATCAAAATTATTCTCACAAAAGAGTTTTTCTTTGGCTTTACTTCCTTTTAAATTACTCATGGGTACCCAGAAGATGTCTTATGAGTGATTATCATTGGCTGCCATATTGCCAACACCAATTACCATTTTCTTCTCTCCTACTTTAGTCAGTTGTGTTAATGCCTCCTGGATTTGTCAAAACTCATGACACTCTTGTCGTCACTGACCCTCAGAGGAGCCTTGTCCATGGGTCTCTGCTTGAGGTGCCACTAGTGCCCATGAGTGTCCCTACTGCACTAGTAGCACCAGTAACATTAAATATACAAATCAGACAGGTAGATAAACAAAGTGTAATAGGAATGCTTAGTAGAATAATTCTGCTCAGCGAGGAAAAATTGGAAGGGTCACAGAGTGCTCTCTCTAAAAGAACACGTTTATTTTTCAGTATAAATCACAAATAGGATGTCAACAGATAGAAAGGAGAGAAAGGCATCCCAGGACTGTGGGAGTATATGGACAGAAGTACAGAGATGTAAGATATCATAACGTAGTCTAGGAAAAGAAAATAAGGCCCCCTCTCAAAAGTAACATCAAAGTGTTAAGAATAACAAAAGAATTTAGTGGCCAGGCGCGGTGGCTCACGCCTGTAATCCCAGCCCTTTGGGAGGCCAAGGCGGGCAAATCATGAGGTCAAGAGATCGAGACCATCCTGGCCAACATGGTGAAACCCCGTCTCTACTAAAAATACAAAAATTAGCTGGGTGTGATGGTGCGTGCCTGTAGTCCCAGC
>NW_016107481.1:4390297-4472811 GCF_001604975.1 Cebus imitator | reverse complement strand
GATATGCATATTTACTTTTCTACTATTCTACTTTCCTGCAGGCAGTAAAATGAGAAGTCGAGTTGATAGTATTTCTCTTTTCATTAAACAGTAAACAGGATTTAAATTAAAATCTCTTTTACATTAAAATAAAATTTGAATTAAAATCCTTCTGAGTGAAGCCCTGGAGTAGAGATAGACAGGGAGAGGTCTGGAGAGTAAGGGAGCACTTTAACCAAATGCCTGAACAACTAATCTCTAAGGACTCCAAAATCATAACTACCATAAGCAAAAGTCACCTGGTGATAGGAAAAAAAAATTCTTTTGAGACAGGGTCTCACTGTTGCCCAGGCTGGAATGCAGAGGTGATCATAGCTCATTGCAGCCCTGACCTCCTGGACTTATGTGATCCTCCTGCCTCAGCCTCCCAAGTAGCTGGGACTATAGGTATGTGCCACCATGCCCAGCTAATATTTGTATTTTTGGAGAGATGGGATTTTGCCATGTTGGCCAGACTGGTCTCAAACTCCTGAGCTCAAGCCATCTGCCTGCTTCGGCCTCCTAAAGTGCTGGGATTACAGGTGTGAGACACCATGCCTGGCCAAAAAAATATTATCTAAGCTCAGTCGTCTGAGACTTTACATTGAAGAGTCTCTGCCATGACCAAGGAATGTCTTTTATAATAATTAGTATATTTGTTAAATTGGATTTGAAATACCACTATGTTTTCCAAAATGCTGAGTGGTTTTGGTTGGAGATTCTGATTAAACTCACAAAAACCACTCGGGCTTCATTTTAAGGGATAACAATTTGTGTTGAGACTCGTGCTCCTGCACACACACCTTTACCTAATGTTGATGCTGCCAGGAAATCACCTGCTTACATTAAGTCAAGGCTGTGTGTGAGCGGGAGCATGGGCAACATGGTGAAGCCCCTTCTCTCCAAAAATACAAAAATTAGCTGGTGTGATGGAGGACAAATCGATTGTTACCTTTTAGAAATGTTTTATATTAAAAAAATAGTTTTCTGTATTGAACTATAGATTCTTCTGGGTGTTTTTGTTTATACTTCCTCCACTACCTCCCCAAACCACTCAAGAGGGGCAGGAATACTGATTTATCATCTCCGCCAGCTACTCCAGCAATGTTGTTCTTGTTTGGGTTTTTCTTCCTTTTCTTTTTAGTGTAGATGAGTTGTGCTGTATATTGAATAAAGCTCTTAGAGGGTAGAGTCTAGCATGGCACTGTTTGAAAACAGACTGTGAATTAGTGCTTTGAAATGACGGTGATCATAACAATGCTGTCTTGTGTTCTGCATTACTGACATTGATTATGCAATGTAAAAGAAAATGCACCTTTTGGAGCAGCAGAAGTCTTGAAAACCTCCCAGAAATTTCAGAAACAGTCAGACTTCTCTGATTATGTGCTCCAGAGAGTTTCTCATTGCCATTAAGCCACGCATCTGGTTGAATAAAGGCATTTTCTATACACTAAAGATCAGTGTGTAGAAAGACTGCCCCTGGAGACACATTGGGAACTGCTGGATGCTAGTTTCATTCTCTTTCAGCCTTACGCTTCTCAAGCCCGCCTCTCTGACAGACCTACACATTCTCACAACATAACACTTTGCACACAGGACAAAAAGAAGACAATAAATAACAAAAGTAGTGTTGAAGACTACTATGTATTAGGAGCTTCACTAAACAGTTTCCATCGAGATGACATTTGTTCATCACAGTAACTCAACAATTCCTATGTTAAAGGCACAGAAACAAGCTTTGAACAGGCTAAGTAAATTTCCCAAGGTCACAGGACAAATATGCAGTAGGGCTGACATTCAAACCAGGTTGACTGGCTTCAAAATCCATGCTCTTCAGCATAACACTGTTTCCTTCATTCAACAAGGCTGATCTGTGACTGGGGAAGATGGAACAGGGGCTTATCACTGTGGACTTTAGGGCTGTTGTTATTCCGTCTTCTTTCCAGTGACGTGAGTAACGAACATAAAGACATCTGGATCATGCTGTGTTAAGCCAATGATCATAATATATTGGAAGTTTCTTTTTTAAAAAAGAGAAGGGCTGAGCACGGTGACTCATGCCTGTAATCCCAGCACTTTGGGAGGCCAAGACAGGCTGGATCACGAGGTCAGGAGTTCAAGACCAGCCTGGTCAACATAGTGAAATCCCATCTGTACTAAAAATACAAAAATTAGCCAGGTATGGTGGCATGTGCCTGTAGTCCCAGCTATTCCAGAGGCTGAGGCAGGAGGAGAATCACTTGAACCTGGAGGCAGAGGTTTCAGTGAGCTGAGACCACACCATATCACTCCAGCCTGGGTGACAGAGTAAGACTCCATCTCAAAACAAAACAAAAGAACAAAACTAAAAAGAGAAATACATGGTTAATAGTGGAATGGTGGTTAACAGGAAAAATACAAGAACTTAATCCAAGCAATAACCCGTCAAAAAGTAAAGACTAATTGATACAAGCTAACTGAAAAATGTCCTGGTAAGTAAGGCATACGTTGTATTTATTAGCTTTTCAAAAAAAGACAGGAAAAGAAACAGAAAAGAGTAAGATAGCTGACCACATAGGATTGAAGAAAGATGAAAATAAAATGGACTCTTTAAAAATATACTCAAAAATAGCCATTGCTTTATTAATGCAGTAAGTGCAGATCTGATTTCCACTTAAAGATGGAGGAGTTGAAGATGAGTTAGAGGAAAACTACCAAAAGACAGAAGAAATCAAAGATAGGAATTACGGGTAAATGCTTATGGCATTTGAGTTGTTCAGTTTAGAGAAAAACATCAAAAGTGGCATTATACTTTATACCTAATATCATTATAAAAATTGCATTTTTTTTGTTGGCCTCTACTTTTACAGAAGTCCAAACAATCCACTTGTGTTTCCGATTTACCCCATTTTAAGCAAAGACATTTTCTTTTATGAAAAATTATATGTAAATCAAGAGTTTTAACCAAAATAAAACTATGAACTAAAGAGCAGAAGGAATTCCATTAATAGATTCAAGCCTAAAAGAAATTAAACCTCTAAATTATTCTTTTCTATGGCACTGTGAACAAACCACAGGTCTCCCTAAATCTCAACCGCCCTCCCTCCAAAAAGCCTCCGTGAGTCAATTTAAGCTATGACTGATATTATAAATTTTTCTAGAGCAATTGAAATGGAACAAAACCAGAACATCAAAATGCTCTCCAAACCCAACCTGACCCGACCTGATATTTCACTTGGTTTGAGTTCCCAGCTTTAAAAAAAAAAAAAAGAGTCATACTTTAAATGCATCAGAGAGCTTTGCTATTTCAAAAGGAAATCCTATGGTGGATGCTTCAGAGAAACAAAAACTTTTGTGAAATAAATAATTATCCACTGACCTATTTATTTTGAAAATGTCAAGTTTTGGGGCCTGCTTTGTTTAAACTACCTGAATATCTCCAGCTTTTGATTATGATGATGTGGCAAAGTGAGGTAGAGCTAATACTAATTTGGTCCCCAAAATCTTTGACTGTATCAAGACAACCTTGCTGATTATTTTAAGTTAAATATTAATTATGCAATTTGGGTGATAAATGGCATAATTTATCCAATTTTGCAGAGACTGAAAGCTGGAGAGGTAGACATTTTACACTTCCCACACTCAAAAATTTTAGGAACTTCAAGAAGCCAAAATTAGTGCATTCATTTTTACAGCTCTGCGTCAGTCTCCACCAGGGTCATGCTTGTAAGATGTGAGTGCTCACTCCTCCTTTCTCTCTCCACAGGAGGACCGGGCAGCCCTTCTGGAGAGCAACCTCACTGCTGGGACAGTTCTGAACACTTTATAGAACTTGCTCCCTCAAGCTCGCCTTCCTTACTTCTCACAGAAGCAAAATACTGTATTTCTTTTTTCTCATAAAAATGAAAAGGAATCTCTATGCCATGGCTTTTTGGTTTGGTTTCTGTTTCTTTGAATTTGGCTCCTTGGTGGGGTCCTGGGGATAATTCCCTTCACTATTTTCAAGCTTTCAGTTGAACTTAGGGGCAAATTCAAATCAACCCCATAACAACACAGAGGTGTGTGTCAGGAGAGTTAGTGGTGACTCAGGGACAGATAAATGTTAACTTTTCTAAGGTGTAAAGCCACATGCCCTCATTCCCTAGAGGGGAACATTGATCTAATTGTAGGCAGAGATTCGTAAGGAACTGATTGAGGGTTAGGGAAAGGTTGGCCACTCGGATAGTGATTAGTCAAGAAATGTAAGACTAAGTAAAGAAATGGATTCTGAAAATGTTCCTAATCCTGAAAAAAGTAGGGCGTGTGGAGAGAGGAGTTGATTTTGGGCTGATACATGTGCAAACATGTTAAATGTTACTGCTGTATATGAGACATTCAAATTATTTATGACAGGGAGGCCTTTATTGCAAAACTAGCTATCTGATCTTGGGCAAATTACTTAGCCTGGCCAACATATGCTTCTCTAATATGATCAATTAGGAATCATCTTTACTCAACAGTGTTATCTTGTGGATTAAATGGAAATGTAGAAATTGGCTGATATAGTATCTGAAGCATAATGGACTCTGAGAATATTAGTTCTCTTCCTTTCCATGAATCAACTGTGAAAACACACAAGTGTATATAACAGTTCTATCATTTACTTTTAAGTGCCTGTTAAATCCTAGGTGCTTCACACATTTTGCCTACATTGTATTATTTAATTTTCTGTATAAATTAATTCATCTTTGGCTTATTCTGTTAGGTAAATTCTCTTTTTACAGATTGAGACACAGAGAAGGCCCGGTTACTTGCTTATAATTTTACAGCTAGTAAAAGGGAGACTCAAGAATTGAAGCCATAAACTGTGATACAAAATAGTACTACACTGTTACACTCTTTTCTTTTCTCAAGCCTGCTAACCCAGCTTGCACAGTTCCCTCTGGGGAAAAGAATTATAGCCCTACTTTAGATTTTACCAAAGTGAAAGAGTATTTTTTATTCAATGATCAAGACTGATTTATTTTTCTGAATTACTTCAAGAAACCTTGAGCTCTCTGATAATCTAGAAAACATCTGGTCATTTCTTCTATGAGTATCCTGACAACTAAAATTACATTACTCATTTAGTTTTGCCTGGTTTTAATATATATGTCTATAATTTAATGTACAGATATTATATAATTACACATATACGTGCACATATATACACTATGTAATATAATATACCCTTTTGTATCTGATTTTTCCACTCAACAATATATTTGTGAAGATTATTTATTCTGTGTGTGCAGCTGTAGGTCATCTGTTTTCAAAGATAAATAGATTTCCCTGGGATGAATATACCAGAACTAGACATTTGGACAGTTTTTATTCAGGGGCTGTGATGAATAATGCTGTGATCAATATTCTTGTACCTGTCTTTTAGTTCATATGTCCTTGCATTTCTGTTGGAGTGAAATTCCTGGATTATGAGGTCTGTGTATGCTCAGCTTTTGCAGATACTGCCAGTTTTCCAAAGCGGTGATATGTTTCACACTTCCATCAGCAATGAGTTCCAGTTGTTCCACGTCCTCATCAGCAATTGTTATTGTGAGTCTTTTTCATTTTAGCCATTCTGGCAAGTGTGTAATAGTATCGCATTGTGGTTTTAATTTGCATTTCCCTTATGACAGTGAAGTTCAGCTTTTTTTATGTTTATTGGCCCTTTGTATATCCTCTTTTGTGAGGTATGACTTTGCCTGTTTTTCATCAAATAAGCTATCTTACTGATGTGTAAAACTGTGCATTCTGGATGTGAGCCCTTTGTCAGTTTTAAAGATTGTAAATGTCTTCTCTCTCCTTGTGGCTTGCCTTTCTCGTTTTCTTAATGGTGCCATTTGAGAAATAGAATTTTTTAGTTTTAATGTAGTACAATTCATTAATAATTTCTTTCAAGGATAATGCTTTTTATGTCCTGGTTATGAAATCTTTCCCTACCTTTGGTAACGAACCTACTCTCCAGTAGAAACGTTATTGTTTTACCTTTCACAAAGATCTACGATCCACCTGAAATAGGTATTTGCATGTACTCTGATGTAGAGAATATTTCATTTTGTCCATATGTGGATCCAATTGTCCCAGCACTACGCATTGAAAAGATTATTGTTTTTCCATGGTTGTATAGTGCCACCTTTGTCAACTCTAGAGTCCACTTATCTAGACTCTACTTTTTTTCCCTTGGTCTATCTGTGAATCCTTGAGAAAACATAGTGTTAATTACTATTACTATTTAATGTTCTTAAACAAAAAATTTTTTTGAGAGAGGGTCTCTGTTACCCAGACTAGAGTTCAGTGATGTGATCACAGCTCACTGAGCCTCAATCTTCTGGGCTTAAGCAATCTTCCCAACTCAGCCTCCCAAGAAGCTGAGATTGCAGACACATGCCACTACACCTGGTTGATTGTTTTTTCGATGAGATCTTTCTATATAGTCCAGGCTGGGCTTGAACTTCTGAGTTCATGCAATCCTCTTGCCTGGGCCTTGGATAGCCCTGGCTTTCTTAAACTTTTGATATAAATTTTGGCAACTTGTCAAGATCCACCAAAATTATCCAAAAAACTCCTTTAGGATGTTGGGGGAATTGCACTAAATCATTAAGATCAATTTGGAAAGAATTGACATGTAATATCATTCATTCTTCTGTATCTATTTATTTATGTTTACTTTAATTTTTGTGCTATTCCTTGATAAATTTCTGTGTAGAGGTCTTATGAGGCTTTATTTAGGGTTATTCCTAGGAATTTGGTATTTTATAAATGACAAATGCCATCTTTAAAATTTAATTTCCATTTTCATTTGTTGCAACTAAATGCAATGCAATTGATTTTTTGTATTTTTTATCTTTATCTGAGAATCTTAATGAAATTACTTATTTTGAATTTTCTATGTAATTACATCAATTGTGAATAATAAGAGTTTAGTTTCTTTCTTTTTTTTTTTTTTCAATCCTTATACTTCTTATATTTATCTTGTAGCACTTTCTAGGACTTTGAGTAAAAGTGGTGATAGTGGGCATCCTGATCTCAAAGGGAAAACTTTTACAATTTATTACCATTAAGTATGGTGTTTCCTATAGACCAATGGAACAGAATACAGAGCCCAGAAACAAGGCCACACACCTACAACCATCTGATCTTCAACAAAACTGTCAAAAACAAGTAATGGGGAAAAAAACTCCTTATTCAATGAATGGTGCTGATATAGCTAGCTAGCCATATGCAGAAGATTTAAACTGGGCCTGTTCCTTACACCATATGCAAAAATCAACTCGAGGTAGATTAAAGACTTAAATGTAAAACCCAAAACTATGAAAAGTCTAGAAGACAATATAGGCAATACCACTCTGGATATAGGAGCAAACAAAGATTTCATGATGCAGCTGCCAAAAGCAATTGCAGCAAAAATAAATATTGACAAATGGGATATAATTAAACTAGTGAGGTTCTGCACAGCAAAAGAAACTATCAACAGAGTAAACAGAAAACCTACAGAATAGGAGAAAATTTTTGCAAACTATGCATCTGGAAGGAACTAATATCCAGCATCTATGAGGAACTTAAATAAATTGACAAGAAAAAAAAACTGCATCAAAAAACGGGCAAAGGACATGAACATTTTTCAGAAGAAGACATACATGTGTCCAACAGGCATATGAAAAAGCTCAAAATCATTGATTATTAAAGAAATGCAAATAAAACCTCAATGAGATACCATCTCACACCAGTCAGTATGGCTATTATTAAAAAGTTAAAAAATAGCAAATGTTGTCGGGGTTGCAGAGAAAAAGGAACATTTATACACTGTTGGCAGGAGTATTAAATTAGTTCAGCCATTGAGGAAAGCAGTGTGGAAAGAAATGTAGCTCCTCAAAGAGCTAAAAACAGAACTATTCTTCAACCCAGCAATCCCATTACTGGATGTATACTCAAAGGAATAGAAGTCGTTCTATCATAAAGACACATGCATGCGTATGTTCATTGCACCATTATTTACAATAGCTAAGAAATCAAGCCAAATGCTCCTCAATGGTAGACTGGTTAAATAAAATGTGGCACATGTACGCCACAGAATACTATGTAGCCATAAAAAAGAAGATTGTGTCCTTTGCCGGAACATGGATGTAGCTGGGGGCCGCTATCCTTGGCAAACTAACACAGAAACAGTAAACTTAATATATGTTCTCACTTATAAGTAAGAGCTAAATGATGAGAACACATGGACACATAGAGGGGAGCAAACCTCCAGAGCCTGGAGGGTAGGAGGAGGAAGAGGATCATAAAAAATAACTAATGGGGATACTAAGCTTAACACATGGTTGATGAAGTAACCTGTACAACAAAAACCTGTGACATGAGTTTACCTATATAACAAACCTGCACATGTGCCCCTGAACTTAAAATAAAAGTTTTTTTAAAGTTATGGTTTACCTGAAGGTTTTTTATAGATACCCTTCATCAAATTAAGAAAGTTTCCTTATTAGAAATTTCTTTAATTTCATAAATACATATTTAATTTTTAAAAATTTTTTCTGCACATATTGATATAATCGTAATTTTCCTTCATATCTTTTTTAATGTGATGAAATATACTGATAGATTTACTAATGTTAACCCCTCCTTGGCCTTCCTGATCTGAACCCAAATCAGTCATGTTACATTAACCTTTGTGTGACTTGCTAACATAATGCTTGAAGAATTTTGCTTCTTTTTTTCATGAGTCGGATTTTCCTGTAATTCTTTTCCTCGTAACGTCTTTGTTAGGTTTTGTTATCGAGGTTATTCTGGCCTCATAAAATAAAGATGGGAAATTTTCCATCTTTTCTGTTCTCTGAAGTGTTTGTATAAAAGTAACATTACTGCTCCTGGATGTTTGCTCTAATTCACTTGTAACCTCTCTTGGCCTGAAGTTTATTTTGGGTAAAGATATTTATTTACAGTGTTTATTTATTTAATATTTATTGTATTACTCATATTTCCTATTCCTTCTTTCATATTTGGTAATTGCTATTAGATAAGTTGGACTTCTTTGCTAATTTGTTCATACACATTTCTAAGTTCATATACATTTTCTTTGAGTCGTTCATAATTATAGTGACCTATATTATAATTTATAATCCCACTGGGACAGAGTGAGGGGGATACTACAAATATTTGAAATTGTATGGTTTTTGAAGCGTTCATTTATTGAGCTACAATTTATTTTATTATGTTTGGGTACTTATAATAAAAAAATGTTATTGAAAGTCTATTTTCAAAAATAAAATCCATTTTATAAAATAGAAATAGCATACCTATTTTCATTAATACATGAAACTCTTTATATTGAGTACCTGCACATAAAATAACCTAAGACATTTTATTAGTAGTAAATATTTATATCAATTAGTTAGTTCCTGGCTGTATTTTGATATTATTGTATCATTGATAGTTTTCTGGAGAATGCATTTTTCCAGTATTGTCATATTTTAAATTTTTATGTAATAGCCTTCAATATTCTTCAAAATTTTATTTTTCTAGATTTGAAATTGTTGACATTTTCAATGGACTTTTCTCTGTAAATTAAAATATTTTTAATTGAGTACATACTCTTTCTACAGGTCATTAGGGTACATCAAGGCTCATACTAAGTTCCTGGAGTACATTTTATTTTTTTATAATGAAATATACAAATATGATAGTTCAGACATTTTCCCAAATTCCTTCTTTTTGCTTCAATTAAAAGTAAATTTATTTGGAAAAAATAATTTTTCAAGGCAAAATTCATCAAACAAGTAGTTTATGGCTATGGTTCTTTTGAGCATTCACTAAATTTATATTCTACAGACATGCAGATCTTTTCAATTTCATTTCACTTCAGTTCTGAATATAAATTTATGTAATTAAATATAGGAATATCATGGAAATCTTCTTAAGACAAGTTAGGTATCACAAATCTCAATTATAATGTTTTTAAAAGTTAACAATTTGAGTTCTCATAGTTTATTCAATTTCTCCTTGTTTTTCAAGGGATAAATTTGTATTTCTTTCTCTTTGAAAGCTTTGTTACCTCATTCCAGTCAGCAGCTCTCTAAACTTTTATGTTGTTCCACTTTTTGAATATTTTCATTAAATGTTTCCAAACAATTTTAAGGAAAATAAAAGAAAATTTTCGCGGTCTTGTTTACAAAGAACTTCAATGGCATTGTAGGACATTGAGGATGACTTACAAAGGAACTCTTCGAAGCATCAAACATTTCTAAAATCTGATGCATGGAGAGTAGCAAAGACAATATGTGAGACTTGGCATGTTGGTGTATTTTTAAATTATTCAATAATAATTATTTATATTACTTTTACTATTAAGTTCCCAACTTAATTAAATTGTGGTGTGAAATCATATTCTGTGTGTTATTGGTTGAGATACATTTTATGTTACTCCTCATTTCAGTCCATTTTTCTTAATTTTCCATATGTGCACCAAGAAAATGTATATTCAGCAATGGTTGGACACAGTGTTCTAGTGAATTAATTAAATTGATTAATAATGTTATGCATACACTCTACATCTTTTTGTTGTTGTTTTCTTCCAAACAAGCTGTTTATTTGATGATATAAAACAAAACCCTGGCCATGGGTGGCAAGGGCATCCCAGGCTTACCTGCAGCTATGCCTTCCTGGCCATAAAGGGCCTGTAGGACCAGAAATGTTAGCTGTCTCCCATCCTCTAGTCAAAAATAATTGGGACTCCTAGTAGAAGGGTTACCCTAGCTAAAACCTACTCAACCAAGAAGAATGAGACAAACCAAAGGAGATGCCAATGAAAAACCAGTGGCTATCAGTCATGGAGAAAGTAGCCAGCCACTCATACCCCAATGACAGGTCACCTTGGAAAAACTGTCCCTTGTAGAGTTTCCAAGGATGACATTTTGTCCTCCCCCTTGGGTTGGTCCCACTCTTGAAACAAGATAAAAACCTTAGAACCTGTAAAGTACCCTCATCCTCCCAGAATTCCAAAGCCAATGAACCCTACCACACCCCATTCTACCCCTGCCCAGAGCATTTTGCTGACATTAATCCACCTGTGCCCGTCTAACAGGAGCCCATTCTCAGGAGTGAGCCAGTAGATCACATCCTCATATGCTCACCATACTCCTCTCCAGTCATCCACTTAGACTTGTAGGTAGAAAGGTGAGCCATCACAGATGCTCCTAGCCAGACACTAAAGTTCCTTTACTGAATTTTGTTGCTTTTTATATTAGTTACTGAGACTAGTGTGTTAAAATCTCCCCACTGTAATTATGAACTTATATATTTCTCTTTCTGTTAAGTGTTTAAAATATGTATTGAGGCTGTGTTATTTGGTGCATGAAAATTACAATTGATATATACATTCCTTGTGAATTAGCATTTTATCATAAGAACATTATCTTATATAATACTTTTTTTTATAGTATACTTCTATTGATATTGAATAAATTGTTCTGATATATCACCTTTCTTTTGGCTAGTACTTATATAATATAATTCCCCATTCTTATAGTTGCAACCATTCTGGAGATTCTAACATTCATTTAATGATTTAAAGATATTGAATATTAATTTATATGTTCCTCTTTTTCTTTAAAACATAATGATTCTGTTTAATTTTCCTCATTATTGACTTACTTGTCTTTATTAATATGCATATTATATGTATTTATAGTTTACATGTCTTTATCCACATTAAACATTATAATTACCTAGTCAAATAAGTTGTGTTTATCACTATACTTACTACTAACTTTGTTACTTTTTCTTCTTCCTTCTTTGTGCTTCCTTCAGGAACTGCTTTCTCTCTACCTAAAGAAACCCTTTAGTGTGTGCCAGCAAGAGACAAATTTTATCAATTATTTTTGTCTGAAAATGGCTTTATTTTATTTTAGTCTTAAAGGCTATTTTATCTGGGTATAGAATTTTAGGTTGGCAACTATTTTTTATTATTTCACACTCTTCTGGTTTCTATTTTTTTTCAGTTGAGAAGTATAATTATTTCACCTTTGAAGAACCACCTTATTAGCATTTTGATAACTTCAGGCAAACTTTTATTAAATATTTGTTGCACAGTTTTCCAGTTGTCACCAATGGAAGGATTGTTCTGAATTCTCTACCACTTTATTAATGGAAGAGTTTATTATTATACTTTTGCCAAGTACAAACGAACCAATGAGTATAAAAAAAATCAAATTTGTCTGAAATACCTTTCTTCTGTCATCTTCTTCAAAGGAACTAATAATATAAATGTCCAACCTCAGTCTTAACCAGGTTTTTGATGGAGTTCAGACACATCTGACCATGTATAGCAGACACATGACTATATTACAGATATCAATTGCAAAGACCATACATTGCATGTATGAATGTGGACCCTCTTGGAAAAAAGAGCTTTAATGGAAGAGTGTCAGCTAAGGCTGATGGAATAACAGGGCCTTCATGGTCAGAGTGGTAGTGGCAGTGATAATTTCTTTTCTGTTCGCTTGGATTAGCACTTCCTTCCCTAATCAGTTTGAGCCTCTACCAAACTTATGCTTGAGTCCAATGCAATGTACATATGAAGTAAAATCAGCAAGTGCTGTTTTCACCAAATCTGTTCAATATTAGGTGATAAGCTGGAATTGTTTTGGAACCCATTTCATAATTAAATCCAAAAGGGCCAAAGAGTCTGTTTTGACAGGAAATATGGCACTTTTTGGAGCATTTAATGCTTCATGACATGAAAAACTAACTATGGTAGTGAGTACATCCAAGGATGGGTAGCAGCACTACTTCCATGAGGGCATTGGCGATCAGCAAGAATTAGCTGCAATCAGCACTTGTGATTTTGTGGACTGTGTAAGCTTTAAAAATACAAACCCATGAAGGATCTGGAGCTGATGAGAAAAGTGATGGATGCCACATGATAACTTTAACTGCAGTTCTTAAATGCATCCATACCAACTGGAAAACAGGAATAATGCTGATTTCTGGGGTATACTGATGACATTTTTGGTTAGTAAACAGTGCTTTCCAATGAGTTCAGGTAGTTTTTCATGTGAAGTTATAGAAACAACAAAATAGAATCCTCTGATGTTCACTATTGGGATGCCAGTAAACTTAGCACATTATGATGATTGTGGTATTTTACCATTAACCAAATATTCACCACTGTAGGTATTGGTCTTCATTAAAATAATACTGCTTGTATGGAGTAAGACCTTCCAATGCCAGAGTCTATAATCAAAATAATGAAAATAATTTAGCTAAGACTAAAATCAAGACCCTATCTCTTGAAGTTAACATTGAAGTTAATATCCCTTGAAGTAGAAATTGTGCTATTTATGTTAACGTGACCTATGTTTTCATGTTGCTCTTTAATATCAATGGAAAAAAAAATTCCAATTATATTAAAAGCTTCATGAGGTGCACAGTCTGTAACAGACATTGTATTGATGCTGCACATGCAATTTCTCATTGATCTTCACCACAGTATTCAAGGATAACATTAGAAGAAAACTGAGACAAAGGGAAATGACTTTGGCCATGATTTCAGAGCTGGTAAGTAGCAGTGCCAATGTTTGAAGTCTTGTGTCTATTCCAAAGGCTGTGATTGTTTCAACACTCAACACTGCCTCCTCTGATCATCAGTATTCAAGTATTCGTGATTGTGTTGAGAAGGAAACACTGTGGTAGGTTATTTCTTTACAGATTAAACTGGGTACATTTACCTCTAACGTTTTCTTGCCTATATTATCCTTCAAGGCTGGACTACCATTGTTACAAAAGATGGCTTCAGGATAGACAAAGTTTATCATCAAAGCACTGGGGAAATTTGAGAAATTCTAATTACATTTCTGAATGCTATGCACATTTCTTCATAACTGTAGGATACATAAATCAAGCACATTTCTTGTCTGTAACAGTAAACACATTTTAAGTTTACAAAGAAAGCTCTTTATCTCAAGAATATAATGTTACGCAGAGACAAGAGAAGCAATGTTATTGACGGCAGAAAAATAGAAGCCAATAAAGTGATGCCCTAGAGCCAAAAGTTGTGGATTTATGTGAGTAGAGAAGGAGAAGAAAAGAGGGAGCAATATACAGACAAAAAGTCAGAGAGATAAAGGGGCAAAAGTGAGTAGAGGAAGGAAATATAGTGCAGCCTATGCCTATGGAAGAAGCAGGGATTTAAATATTTGCTCCTTTCATAGGAAATTGATAACATGTAAATTAAGTTTCCCTATTTATAATAAGAAGGGAAAATCCTAAGTATTATATGAGGTTTTCCGTTTGTTTATTTTGAGGATATGTCCTTGTATAATTACCATTATATAAGCATTAACTTTTATTTTGGGTGTTCTTTCACACACAAATAACAACACTCTCCAATTCTTAGTGGATTTATAAGGTCATATGGGCATAATTAGAGCTGGACTTCACACAGTGCAAAAAAAAACCTGGAATCTTCTTTCTTATATCAAAAATGTGAAATAAAAGAAAGAAAAGATTAAAAATGTAAGAGAAACCTAGATTAAATGTTAACCGAAGTCACCAGCTAGTAAACTTGGTTAAGAAATGAGTAGATATTTCTTGCTTTTTCTAGCCTTATTATGCATTTATTAAAATGACAGAAGTCTCCATGTTCTTTGACCCTTCAATTTATCATATTGATATGATAAATCAATCATGGAATTCAATTTGTTGTTGCTAAAAATCAGAGTGGCAGGTACTTCAAGCTAGGCAAGTAGACTGTTTTCAGAAGTTTGTACAATAAAAGAAATAAAGAGACTAGGCAAAAACCAAGGAAACCATAATTCTCAGGCTGACTAGAGGCTACAGATCAAGCTGACACTGTCAACTGTCATGGCCTAAACTTGTTTCATTCTGGGTCTAGTGTTCAAGAAGTGTTACCTGTTTATTTCTTCATTTGCTCCAAGCTACTCAACCCACTGAAGCTGGATTAAGTTAAAACTGTGGGGTTTCTCTTGGAGGCCTCAAAAAACTATGCCCCACAGCTTTTCATCAGTGTCTCAACTGTGTCTGCCAATAGTGAAGGTCTCTCAGGGAGAAACATGTCATCAAAAATTGCAAGTTCTCAGTCACACCTTTTGATGAAAAAAAAGTTTCTCTTCCCCACCCCACCCCAGCCTCTGCTCTTACAGGGAACTTCTTAAATAAAACAAACAAGTTCTAAACCTCTCCAGGGTCACTTTTAACCTTGTCAAGACTGTGTTTTTTTCCCAGCAACCTGGTGGTCTTGGCAAAACCTCATGCAGGTTCCCATGCTACACATCCAGAGATTGTGGGGTTTGGTGGTTACGGGGAATGAGCCAGAGAGTCTTGCATTTTAGTCTTGCCGAGCAACTCAACTCTCTGACCTTGCAGATGAGTCATTTGGATACCATTGACTGAAAGGGAGAACTGGGGGCAAATATAGGAACCTCTGAAATCCAGATGCTGTTTGCGTGTTATGTTTTCCCAGATCAAATAAACAAGCTCAAAAAGCAGTCACCCAGGCCGCCATGGAAAAATATTATGTGCCCCAGATACTTTTGTGGCTGGTGGGTGGCTAAATTAGGTTCTTGTTTTGTCTAAAGGCATTTGAGTATATATAAAAAATTATATAGCAAAAATCTGGTGTCTTGAATCTCTCTAATCATGAAAACTACTAGTCTTAAAATACGTCAGTGACAAAGCATAAACATAAATTAAAATCCAATTTACCAGTAAAACACATTGCTTGCCTATTGCAGAAAAACTAAAAGCACCAAGTTAAAAATTTAGATGTCCTAGATCATCACTCACAGTTATGTTCCTCTGGAATCACATGGCAACCATGATTAACTGTTGCAATGAAAACTTGAAGACCCGCTTTTTCAGAACAAAGCTACACATGATTTGAGATTTCGTGTATGACATTTAATCTTTCTGAGAGAAAAAAAAGTTTCACTAAGATCCAATTTCCATCCAGAGGATATCCAGCATTTAAATTCTTTATCTAGGTATGCTGTCCTTCAGAACATTCATTGGTTTTGGGTGTTTACTTCCCTCCATCTGTAAAGTTCTAGAATAGATGGTCTGGAAATCCTCAAAGAAAGACAGACTTGGTCATCCTAACCTTTAAAAATTCCTGCCTATTTCCTTTTTATCCTTTCAACCAAACACCCAAGGAATGCAATGATCCTCTCTATCTGGCACCTCATATCCTTTCACATGGTGAAAAAAAACTGAGTTACACAAATTTTGCCCTTTTTCTCCTCCTTTCCATCTCTTCTTTTATTATTTGGGGTGCTACTTGGTTAAAAAATGTTTTGCTGTTCCTTGGATGCCAGGGAGGGTGTTCTCTACTTTTCTTCAGCTATCTAGGCTCTCCCCTGAAGGCTTTTGAGCACCCAGCCAATCAATGTACTACTATCTTAGCAATTATATTAATTGCTAAGAGGAAGTTTTGATATAGAAGTAAAACAATCAAAAAGGATTGGGAGGTAGAAATATTTGGGTCCACACTAAACTCACAGAGGTTATTTTTCTCTATATATCCTACTTTCTTTCATTGGTAAAATGATGGGGTTGAATAAGATGCTCACAGACCTTTCTAATCTCACCATTTAATAATTTAATAATTTTTCCTTTTTCACATAATTTATGAACATTATAAGAGTATCTCTCCAGAAATCTTTCTTTAGAGTGTTGTTTTTTCTAGACTTAAATTTTCTAAGTTGAGAATTTGGGGATAGATAGGAGCTAACAGTAATTCATGGCAGAGATTTCTGGGTTGGTAGGGCCATTTAAAGTTCCATAAACCCAGTAAAAAAATAAGTTAACATTTATTAAACACTTTATGTGTATGAAGATCATCAAGTTACTTTAATGTGTGTTAACTAATTTCATCTTTACTATAACAGGTAAATATGATTATCATTGTTTTATAGGTAAGAAACATGAAGAATAGAGAGGTTGCACACAATGTGTTGCCCCAAGTTACACAGCTGGTAAATGACACAGCTGAGATGTGAGCCCAGGCAGTCTGGCCAGGAAGCCATGTTCTTTAAAAATGAATGCAGTGTTGAGGAGATTCTTACACAGAATTCATACCTTTTGCTGGCCTTGCCCACATAATTTCACAAACCTCATTTAGATTTGTGAAATTCACAAACCAGCTTCTTTATCCATAGATTCCACAACATCACCATTGTGACCTTTAGGGTCATCTAAAATCCCACCACAAACTATGGTCTCCTTGATCATTTTAACAAAAGCAAGCAAACCCTCTATCCACTTTTCTATCATCCACTGTGCACAACTAACAACTTAGATATGAAAATCTACTTATCCAATGTTGAGAGTCCCAAGTCCTAGATTTAACATCTTTCCCTGCATTATTTTCCTAAACTTAGAACCACTTTCTCTGGCATATCTGCCATGCTGAAACTCTACCTTCTTCATGGCCATTTCTGATTAAAGTTGGTAACTCTCTTATCTATTCATTTAAAAACAGTTCTTAAGGATTTACCATGAATTCAACATCATGCTAAGACATAGGATAACCATGTTAAGTAGGAAATACAGTCCTTGAGCTCATTTGCGTTTAAAGTCAAGACTAAAAAAATGCCCAAGAAACTATTACAACAAAAAAAATAAACAACTTCCTGTGTGACAAGGATACAATAAATCAACTTACATAAACTCTTCAGATTAAAAGGTATGTATTTTTTAGAAAAGCAAGTGTAAAAATGACTATTTCCAATTATCTACATTCCTATAATTGTGTATTTTTTTCTAGAACAAGTAATCCTAAAGCTAGGGACATAATTATTTACATATTCATGTGTACCAATGCTAAGGAAAAATAATTACTGTTACTTATATCTTGATAATAGAAAAATGGCAATTCTAATCTTCTCCTGCCTTTCATGCCCTCCTTCACCACCTTGCCTTGATTGACATCTCTGATGCAACTACACTGTACTACAGGCCAGACATGCACTGATTAATTCATCCTGTAACTTCTGCAAATTCCATAAATTTCTTACTTTGGGATGTTTCAGGTTGAAAATAATATCAAAATATTTTATAAACTTCCCTGGAATTTTAGGATATTAGGAACAAGAGAGACATGTCGGATGAACTCTAGGAAAACCCTTAAATTTTTCTGATATTGGCTTTAGCTTCACAAATTCAGACAGCAATGGCTCTCCAATTCTTACTGTATAATTGTTCCACATGAAGCCAATTTTTAGACCTTTCTGCATGTCTCATATCTATGAGCCGTTTTCCCTATAGAAAAGATGGCTGTCTTTTCTCCTTACCTCTTTATCAGGCTAATTCAACTTTCTTCTTCAAATCTTGCTTTAGATGTATATTTTCTTCAGGATGCCTTTTCTGACTCCCTCTGCCTTAGGTGCTTTTCCTCTGTGTCTCCACAGCATCTCATAACAGCTCCCTCATCACCTGTCAGTCTCTCCCAGTGGATGAGACCACCGACTGCCAATGTCACCAGAAACAGATACAATGCCAACCTTTAGCCCATTGCTGGTTCAGAGTAAGTGCTCATATTTAAGTACAAAGGAATGAATAAAGTACCTGTTCTTTTTGAGTTCTTCTTGAAGAAAAGGAGGACATATTACTAGAAAGGGTCTAAATGGAAGACAGTGTGTTTTAAAGAGTACTGCCTCTTAAAAATAAGGTAGACTCCTTTAACAAAATATGCCTTTTCAGAAAAGCAAAACATAAAAGCTTAGCAACTGTAGGGGAGAAAAAGTAATATATTTTCCTCATCCATCACAAGACTTATGGCTGACATCTCTATAACAAAAGACAGACTAACAAGAGAAAAGCATAACAAGTTTATTCGATCAAGGTTTTCTGTGACACGGTGGCTTTCAGAAATGAAGACCAAAGACTATGAGAAAACTGTGTATTTTTATGCTCAGGTTTGATGAAGAATGGATAGCTGTATAGAAGTAAAATTAGACAAAGACGGGGTATGACCTAATGGTAATCAACTGGGAGGAAGTTAGCATGGCTTATTCAGGTTTCTTTGTGGATTCTCTATATAACTGTCCTTTCCCAGTATAGGGCAAGACACTTGTCACGTGAGGGAAGTGCTAGAGAAAATCAGAGAAACTTTTCTGCTTCTGCAGTTTTCCTAATTTTCTTCAGCTTAAAATATTCCGCATGCCAAAGTGCCATAACTTCGGATACTGTTTCCAGCATCCATATTTGGGGATAGTATTACCATGACAAACCCCAGTCATTTGCTTGTTTGTTTGTATTATGTGTAGTAGCCATGTCTTGTATCCCATATTTAGTACAAAATCCTGCCAATAGTAGATTCCTAGATAAAAGTTTGCAATGCAGGCATATATCATAGAGAGAAGAGAGGTCATCTGGAGAATTAAATGGGAAAAGAAATGCTAAGGGAGATCATAAGGGGCTATTTGTTCAGAAGAAATAATGTTGAGTTGAATGTGGAGACATCAGAAAAGAAACATTGATATGGTGTTATCAAGGGTGGAGCTATAAAAAGTTACCTTGGACTTGGGAGTAATAGTTTGACCAATATTTTTGTGGCCACTCAAGAATTAGCCAAAGTTATCTGTGTCTTGTCAATTTCAAGCATCCAAGTTATCTTTTCTCTCTCAGATTAAAGAAATTCTAGGAGCTGGATGATGTATCCTTGTCTCTACTCTATTACTGTATTTGTCCATGCTTGCTAGTCCATCTCCCCTGTTGGAACATGGGCTGCTAAGAGCACCCTGCCCAGTGCCTGGTACATGGCATGAAAGTGAATGAATACTTGAACAAATGTGAATAGAATGAATACATCACTGAAAAATTAATAGCTAAATGGATCCTACATATTTAAAGAAGGATTCTGGTTTATTTCCCCATCAGTTTTTCGGGTAAACATCCTGATGTCCTGGAGAACAGATGTGGAGTGATGAGAGCTTCTTTCCCAGCATCATCAATAGAAGAAAATATGGCATATTTTAAGTCCAGCTGGGCCTCAAAGCCCAGGAAGGAAACAGATAAGCTCAAGTGTCAGCCAGTCCTAATCATTTATTTTTCATTCTACAAATGTCTGCTGATCAATCACTCTGCACAGAACTCAAATAAGCACTGATAATACATAGATTGATTAAAATAATTCCATCTACAAGGAGTTTATAATACAGGAGAGGGATGACGGTACACAGAAATCAAATATCACTTAACTTCAGTAAGTAGTGACAGATCATCTTACTCTCTTGAATCTCTAACCTCTGGAAAATGGTTTCGTTTACTGAGCAGAGAATAACTGAAACATAAGGGTTTTGGCACAGGACCACCTATCAAAAAAACAGCTCAAGCTTTTGTGCTTCTTTGGCTGCTATGCATTTTCATCAGAAAGGAAGGATAGAAGACTTCCCTTAATGTGGTTCTTTAACTGCATAAAATTTAATAAAAAGGCGCCATTAGAAGGTTTTCTTCCTATTTGAAGTTTTAGCTAAGATAACTTCTTTGCTTCCTAAATCATCAGTGTAGTCTTCCATTTTTGGTAGCTTTCACTATCTGTGATGGGATAAGATGGGGAATCACAAGCAGAAGTACAAATACCAGTCATGTCCTGGGACTGAAAACAAGTATGGGCACCTGCACCCTCAGGCTTTTTCTTTATTTCACAATTAAAGAGGGGAACTGCACTGATTCCCTTCCTTCTAATTTTGTTTTACTCTCAAATTACAATAGGAGAAGAGAAAATAAGTAAAAATCTTATGTGTAAGTTCAGGCTCCATAGTTCATCAGCAGTGTGTCCTCAGGCAAGTCACATCTGTGGGACCTCAGTTTCCCCATTTATCACATGAGGCAAGCAGGGTGGCCCTGCTGGTGTAGTTGCAAATGACTACCATGGTCCGCTGAAGCATTATCAGTCTCTGATTTGAGGGAGACACCTACGGAGCAGTCAGGTTAAAAATCTCATCTTCCAGAGCATGGAATTTCAGGGCTTTGTGAGGCAGGTGGCCTAGAGGCAAGAATCTGGACCTTGGGTTTGAATCCTTGCATTAGAACTTATGAGGCTGCTGTCCTCACAATGTTATATACCTAGAATCTGTCATTGCCTCTGTAAAACAAAACAGTTTTGTTTGTATCTCACGAAGGTGTCATGACAACTAACAGAAAAAAAAAAACAAATTTCCCTGTTCTCAATAAATGGTTGTATATATCCCACCCCCGCCCCACTTCACACACACACACACACACAAACACACACACACACACACAGGCACACATGCAAACACATCCTTCTGCCAGTACACTGCAATTCAGATGAGCGTGTGGCAGGGCCAGAGGCATGTTTCACGGAAAACTCACAGGTCTCCTGTGCCCCAGATCACCAGAAAGCATGCATGACCAGGAAAATTTATTCACATTGACTCTGGCAAATCAAAGGTAGGCTTCCCCGAAGCAGGATTAGACAGAGGGATCTTGGTTGGAAATATCAATTTCTAGGCATTTATGATGCCAGCCATAGCTGGCAAGGCTGTCTTTTCCAAGAGGGGAACTCCCTCCATGATAGCTTAGGAGAAAAGTCCAGACTTCACCCTGTGTCTCTCCAGAAAACAAGAATCACTCAGTTTGTGTTTACGAGAAGATCGTTGGTTTCACTCCAGCTGGAGGTGAAAAGAATGTCACCCTCTTCTCAGCCTAGTGGAGCCCACAGAATTTGCTGAGGGTGTGGAGGAGTTGTTTTTCTGTGTGTGTGTGTGTGTGTGTGTGTGTGTGTGTGTGTGTGTGTGGTGTGAGTGTATATGTGTGTGTGTGTTTGCAAGGGGGCGGGGTGGAAGGCAGGATACCTATTGGAATAACGGCCTTGGAGCTGAGGTTCACCTCTCGCACTCATACACTATGTATGTTGTGCACAAGGGATTGGAAGAACAACCAGAAATAATTCCCTCTCAAGACGGAGCAGGGCAGTTCTTACTGGCTCAGTCAGGGGGAGGTTCCTCCTTCATCTGTCCAGGAAGAGCTGCTATTGACAGATTTCTGGGGGCCTTTCAGCTCCGACCTTCGTGTCGGGAGTGTGGAGTAAAACCAGGGAGCGGCACGCTGCCTCCATGGGTGGGACATACCTGATGCTGCTGCTTGGAGACCTTGTCGCCACCCAGGACCATCATGCTAAGTTGGGGAGGGGGTGGCACTGGTGCAATCTCAGGGCCAGACTCAGTCAGGCCACAATGGCAGACTTTCTTGTGGCCACACATACATGCCAAGCAACGACTCTATGGCTCATATCACAACCCAGAAATCTGACCACTTTCTGATGCTTTTATCCCAATAGCAGTATGGCTAAACACCCTAACTGCAGACAATGGAGCCGTGGAGGAGATAATAG
Organism: Cebus imitator; assembly: GCF_001604975.1. Lineage (NCBI taxonomy): Eukaryota > Metazoa > Chordata > Mammalia > Primates > Cebidae > Cebus > Cebus imitator. Next base: position 4,450,427 of record NW_016107481.1, on the reverse strand, counting down.
GTCTTATCTTGATACACCTGTTCATAGCTTCCATTCCTATCTCTTGAGAAAGTGGACGAAGAAAGAAGTCATGGAAAGGGTAAGTCAAAGTGAGGACTTGTCCACTCTCTAGGCAAAGCTGTTTTGACTCCCCGGACCTGGTTCTGACATGGGATTCTGGGGCAAAGGATGTGGACTTGATGCTCTACATTCAACTCTCCCTGTTTTCTTGCAGCAGTGGTGGGGCTGAGGGGGCCACCTGTATTCTCTATTCCTCCACCTCCCCATCCACTGAATTTCTGCTCAGTCTTGCTGGGCCAAATTAAACCTAAAAAGCAAATAAACTTCCTTGTTGTCATCATTAGTGAAGATATATTTCACCAAACTTGAAAGTAGTGAGAATGTCGTTTGAGGGGGAGAGGCAATGGAGATTTATTTTAAAAACAACAACAGCATAAAAATAATGATAACACCCCTCAAAAGTGGGACTCTCGCTTCTCATTTCCATGCTACTGTAGCTCTGGTTTGGCCAGCCTCCTCGGCTTGGCAAGCATGATCCACTTCATCTCCCACTTTTCCTGTTGGCTGAGCTCCCATTCTCCTCTTGGCTCCTGCAGCTTGATTCCTGGCTGGCTACACTAATCCTACATAATATTTTACGCAAATTTATATGAACCCCATTACAAAGCTTAGCAAGGAGGCCCTGTTTCTTTTCCTTTATAGAATTAATCATTTATAACTTGGCTCTAAGAAGCCAGTCCAACTTGTGGGTCCTTAGATTTTGCTCATAAGAAACATTCGCAGCTCCACCCAGAAAGAAAAAGATTTCTTATTCCTCTGCCCTGCCCCGGCCCCCCTGAGGTGCTGTCTACTTTGGAAATTCCCACCAGTCTTATTCAGAACCACACTCACAAGTTGCCTGGGAATTTCTCCCAGAAAGCTTCATTTTCCCCCTGTCCCTGGGGCTTCATTTCCCACAGACCCCTGGGTGGTTTAGATTGTTGTCTATATCAACAAGATGATAAACTTATTGTGGCTGCCCAGGCTTCTCCAAAGAGTTGTGGGAATCATTTGTGAATTACTTCTTTGATTTTTCTTAAATGAAATTCTGTTTGCACTCATGTTAAATGACTATTCCCAGAGTACAGTTTCTTTAGTGGCATTGTGACAGTAAGAAGATGTGCACCCCCATGGTAACAAATCAATGAAGGCACCAAGCTCTGGATTTTCAATTAGGATAAATGAAGGTCAGCCAAACAGCACCTCTATCTGCCCCAATGCCTCATTAATAAGGAAGGCATTTCCTGCTGCAAGTTTTTTTTTTTTTTTTTTAACCACTAAAGAGAAAATCTAAGGACCAGGGTATATGTTTCTGCATATATATCTCCATACATAGATTATTCTAAGAAAACAGACTAGGATTTCTTTGTGCTTGCTTCCTTTAAGCCAAGAGTTATAGTAGATTGTAGCATCTAGCACCTCAAACTTTTCAACAAGTCATGAGAAATGGAAAAGAGCATCTATGGATTGGATCACTTTTCTCAGGCAGCGTGGGTGGTGGTTTTTTTTTCCCCCTCTCTGGTGTTAGCGAGGGCTTAGCTGACTACACTTATAGCTCCAGCTTTGGGAATATAATTTTTGCATTCAATCTAAACACTCCACATTCCATTTTTGTAGGAAGGAGGAAAGCCTTCTCAAGTGGCAGTAAGCATAATTAGGATAAACACCAATATGCATCTCTTCCCAGATGAATAATCAGAATTCCAATGTCCCCTTAAATAAAAAAAAAAAAAAATTCAGGCATGTGGTCAGATTTGTCCAAGTCAACAGCAATTTAGCAGCAGAGATAGGAATATGGCCTAATTCTTCAGACTGCTAATCCGTGTTTAACTTCATTTACCAACATTCTATATCCAAAATGCTTCTAACAGCATTCTGTGTGTTAGAGTTATATATCAGAATTTTCACTCAGGAGAACTGCATATCATATTGCACTCAGTATATTCATAATATTCACTAAATGGGAAGGGGGTATGCAATGGTTAATATTGAGTGTCAACTTTATTGGATTGAAAGATACAAAGTTTTGATGCTGGATATGTCTGTGAAGGTGTTGCCAAAGGAGATTAACATTTGAGTCAGTGGGCTGGGAAAGGCAGACCCACCCTTAATCTGGGTGGGCATTATCCAATCAGCTGCCAGCACGGCTAGAGTTTAAGCAGGCAGAAAAATGTGTAAAGAGAGACTGGCCTAGCCTATCAGCCTACATCTCTCTCCCATGCTGGATGCTTCTTGCCCTTGAACATTTGACTCCAAGTTCTTCAGTTTTGGAACTCGGACTGGCTCTCCTTGCTCCTCAGCCTGTAGACGGCCTATTGTGGGACCTTGTGATCGTGTGAATTAAAAAACTCTCCTTTATGTATGCATCTATTCCATTAGTTCTGTCCACCTAGAGAATCCTGACTAATACAGGCAACTATATGTCTAAACTGGCATTTGACAAACAGCCTTGCTTTAGTTCACATGTATGAAGTTCAGTAACTACTCTCTGTATAAAGCAAAGTATATATATACACACACACAGACACACAGACACAGACACACACACACATATCCAGGAATCACAACTCAGACTCAGTTACTCAAAAAAAAGGATCCAGATGACCAGATCCTACAAACAGTAGGCAGAGAAAAGGGGGACTTTACATAAAATTCGCTTGAGAAGGATCATGCTATCGCTTTTTTTTAAATGAACCTTTTATTTTGAAATAGATTTTGATTTGCAGAAAGTTATCAAATATAGTACAGAGAGCTCCCCCTTGCCTAGCATCCAGTCTGCTTAGTTTTTAAGATGTTACATTAATATGATAAACTTGTCACAAGTAATGAACGAATATTTATACATGATTATTAACTAAAGTCTGTATTTTGTTCAGCTTTCTTTGTTTTTACCTCTTGTGTTTTTTTTATATCCAAGATTCCTATCCTGAGTACCATATGACTAGTCATATCCTCTTAATATCCTCAACAATGTGACAGATTCTCTGACTTTCCTCGTTGTTGATGATCTTGACAGTTTTGAGGTAAGCTACTCAGGTGTTTTGTAGAATGTCCTTCTGTTTGGGGTGTTTGATTTTTTTTCATGATTAGACTGGAGTGATAGGTTTTGGGGAGAAAGATTGCAAAGCTGGTGTCATTTTCATCAGGTGATGTCAAGGGTACACACTATTAACATGTCTTGCCACTGCTGATGTGAACTTTGATCACCTGGTGAGGTAGTGTTTGTCAGACTTCTTCCACTGGAAAGTTAATCTTTTCACCCTTTTCAGAATGTACCTTTTGGAAGGAAGTCACTATTGCAAAGCCCAGACTTAAGGGGTGGATGTTATACTGCATCTCCTTGAGGGGGCAGTATCCACATATGTTTCTTTTTAAATCTCATGTATGTGCAATCACAATGTATATGTAATCCCAAGAAACAATGGACAAAAAGATAAGAGGTGAAAAAGTCTCAGAGAATATCTAGCTCTGTGTTTATGATTTAGTGAAGACTGTATTTAATAATATCCACGGGTGGTCATATTAAATGGTCAACATTCATCATTCACTTGGCAAATTTTTTTTGGTACCTATTCTTTGTTAAATTCTGGGTTCCATCACCACTCTCACTCAGATTTCCAATGAAAAAGCCAGGCAGAATGTTGATCCTGACTGTTACAGATTTAGCTGTAAAGAATACCTAGGATTCTGGACAACAAGTCCAATACTCAATACTGTGGTCACCCTAACACCACTAAGAAGAACAGAGCAGGCCGCTTTTATTAAATATTTCCAAGGGTAATCTTTATTTGCTGAGCTATACCTGCCACTGAGAAATCAAGGATTCAGCTAAAGTTTTATTTTGGTCATCCTAGGGTTCCAACTCCTCCAGACACAACTTCCTCTCCTACCCCTGACTCTCTTAGCCTCTGTAAACTACTACACTGATGATATCTAGTTTCTTAGTACTGGAAACAAGCAGCATATAGGCTGGTCTTGAAAGCCTAATGTCTAAATGTATTATCAATGTGTTTACATGGAATTATTACTATAAGAGCTCAATTTGTTCTGGTATTTTCCAGATCAGCCTAGTGGTCTTTGAGAAAATAATGAATATCTACTAAGTGCATAGCATTGTATTAGACACCATCGAAAATGCCTTCAAAAAAAAAGAGATTACAACAGAAAAATTGGTGCTGGGAGTTTTAATCTAAAAATTGTCAAAGAGTATGAAAATCTCATGACTTGAGTATGTAATTCTCATAATAGAAAGATAGAGTTGGTCAGAAGAGGCGAGGTCTGGAGAGGGAGACTTTGAGATGAAATGAAGAGGTTGGGCTGGAATGAGCTGGGAAGACAGAGCTGAACTGGAAAAAGGTGAATCCTCAAAGATTAGAGTCAGCAACTTTACCTATAGCCATAATATTCATTGTCACAGATTTTTTCCCTTCTCTTCCCTAAGACTTTTCCTGAGTTTTCCTTTATAGCACCAGGGATAGTGATGGTCTGTCTCATGCTCCTCTTGAGAGTGGTTTGAGGTAAACTCAAAATCTATATTCCTCAAAGTTTTAGAAGCAGAAACTATCTAAATTCAAAGAGATTCATCATACGTTTATTTCTAATACAGTACATGTTAAGATTCTGTAGATCAGGCTTAGAGAATGTTACTCTTTTCTTTAGCCCTATCAATATTGATTTTTTTGGCTGTTTTTGGTCAGATAGGATCCCCTGAGCAAGTTCACTCGGTATGCAAATATCCATTGAAGCAACATTTCCATCATTCCGTAATCAGTCTCTTTTTTCTCCTTCTGAGTATTGAGTTCATCAACCTCAAAGGTAACTACTTTCAGAAGATTAAAGATAGAAAAATTTCCATTAAGTTTTTGGGTTCTTGCCCACATGCTGTACAGCAGGAAAAGGAAAGCAATATAATCCAACTTCAGAGTCTGGAAACACTGGACTGAACTTGCCCCTACCACACAGCATTGCAATGGCATGAATGGGATCATTTAAAGATTTGGCAGTAAAACTGGAAGTCTTAATGTCACTATGACTCAGGTTTAGGAAGAGAAAAAAGAGGTTTTATTAAAGGAAAAAGACAATGAAACAAAACAGTGTCTGTCATCTCTCTTTTGGACCACAAATCAGTTTTTCCCTATGGTTACCATCAAGCCTATCTTCTGGCGAATACATAGTAATATCTGACTCCCATTTTGGCAAAGTAACTAAGCAGGTTTTTCCCTTCTTTTGTTTTCATATGTGTTAGAAAAGCCAAGAAATTTCAAAAGAAATAGTGATCTCCCTCTTTAAGACTACCGACAAAGAGAAGAGTAAATCACAACCCAGGGCTTTCTGATCTCCTCGCCAAACAATTTTGGAGGACAAGTATGTTTCTCAAGTAGAAACGTCAATCCCCCTATCAGTATTATGATAAATTATTTTAAAATAAACTCTGTTTATTATCTAGAATGTATAGTTTCTTGAAAAAAAATCTTTAAGATAAATTTGCAAATAAAGAAGATGAATTCTAGCTTGCAAACAGAGTGCATATGCGTGATAAACTTGGAAATATTATTTATCCCAAATGAGAACTATCATCATGTCATATTTTCAAATTATTACATATTGTAATATTTCATCATGAGACAGACTTATATGATTATCCACATCTTCCTCAACTCTCTTCCTCTGTGGATAGGGGATGGAGAGAATAAGTAAGGACTAATAAACTCTAAATATTAAAGACTTATTTATTAATGTTTTTAATTTTTTAATTTTTAATTTTTATGGGTACATAGTGTGTATGCTTATGAGGTACATGAGATGTTTTGCTATAGTATGCAATGTGAAATAAGCACATCCATCTCCTCAAGCATTATCCATTGCATTGCAAACAATCCAATTATACTCTTTAAGTTATTTAAAAGTGTATAGTTATTATTGACTATAGTTAGCCTGTTGTGCTATCAAATAATTAAATATTTTATATTTTTAAAAAGTTATTTCAAAAGATTCTTATTTATTGTAGTTCTTTGGTTTATTTTATTTTTTGTTTGTTTTTTTGAGACAGTATTTCACTCTTGTTGCCCAGGCTGGAGTGCAATGGCATGATCTCAGCACACTGCAACTTCCGCCTCCCGGGTTCAAGCGATTCTCCTGACTCAGCCTCCCCAGTAGCTGGGATTACAGGCATGCACTACCACACCCAGCTAATTCTATATTTTTAGTAGGGGCAGAGTTTCACCGTATTGGTCAATCTGGTCTTGACCTCCCAACCTCAGGTGATCCACCCGCCTCAGCCTTCCAAAGTGCCGGGATTACAGGCATGAGCTACCACACCAGGCCTTTCTTAAATTTATTAAAAGGCTATGTATACATTTGAGGTATGGCTTGGCAAAATGTATTAGAGGATCTGGGGGTTGGGGATAGAAAAATAGAAAAGGTGATAACAAATGCAAAATACTTTCATACAATTCTCCAAAGCTGGGAGACTAATAAGCTACTTCTATCACCTGTCTATCCTTTTGGTCATTGTTCTACGCAAGTACATAGTCTACCCTTGGCAACAACATAACATACTACTAATTTTGCATGGTTTGTCCTACTCTGGCTCCACTATCCCAGACCGATCTCACTTTTTCTTCCGGTTGGCTCATATATTCATTCTTGCAGATTTATCTTCACAGCGACTTTGCATTAGTCATGCCTTTTCTCTTCCAGGGGACTTCACTGATGTTACTCACAACTAACCTAGAACACCCCTCCTTTAACCTCCAGTCTATCTTAGGTTTACAGATATTTAAACATTTAGCCCAAGCTTTTTTTTTGTTTTGTTTTGTTTTGTTTTTGAAACCTTCAGTTTCTATACCACTTGGATTACTTAATTTTTATTGAACTTCAAAATATATGCACTGCACAATTTTTTCCTTAGCTATTTTCTAATTCTTTTAAAGTGTGTTCAGTAGTTCTTCTTCTAGGCTATACTATTAAATTGCACAAATAAGAAAATATGCCTCAAATTTCTACTGTAATTAACATGGCTCTTTGTAGTTCTGTGCTAAATTTGATGTTGTATACAATATTGGAAGGTAATTGATTTGATGTGTATCTGAGAAAGATGAATGTAAAATCTTCAAATTATTTCAAACATCTTCATGAAATGGTCTTACTGCGCCAGAACAGAAGGAATAAAGTTAAATGGCTGGAGTGAGGTGTAGGCGAATGAACACAGGGAAGAAGTGATGGAGAACATATACTATACCTCAACTTATTTAATCTTTCCTCTGAATCTGGTATGATAGCCACCACTTTAAAGATGAATAGACTGACATTCAGACATGTTATATAGCTTGCTCAAGTTTATAAGGCAAGCAAGTGACAGGAGCAAGATTTGAACCACTGTTTCTGACTCAAAGCCCAGGTTCTTTCTACTACCTCAACAAACAGCTTACTCAACAAGGTGTCATAATATAGACGATTGAGGAGATATGAGTCAATTATATCATTAAAACTGAAATAATTCAGAAAGAAAATACAAGGTATTTATTTCAGTGTACATTAAGTTCAAGGGAATATTCAGAGAGGGTAAAAAGTTAAAGAAAGTGTTATATATGGAGGGAAGCTTGATCTAGAATTTATAAAGTCAGAGGAAGGAAAGGAAATAGGAAGAATAAGTGAGGCAGGGAAAAGTTGGCATATGTGGAGATCATAGAATTGAAGGTAGAATCCAAGGTGAAGAACACAGTTTGAAGTTGGTACATCAGTCAGTTTTGTTACAGTGTTGCTGTGTAGCAAACAAGCCCTAAGCTTAGTGGCTTATACCAACAAACGTATCTTTTGCTAATTTATCTGGATTTGGCTCTAGACTACAGTCCATGTTTTCTCATTATAGGGCCCAGTCTACAGGATCTATGCCTACCTGGAACATACTTGCTAATGGTAGATATCAGAAACTCAGGAGGGCTGGCATAATCTTGCCATGTTTTTAAGGCCTTCACTGCAAACTAACATCCTGACACCTTCATTCACTACATTTGGCAAAACCAAGTAACATAACCAAGTCCAATTTCAGTGAAGTAGGGAAATACACTCTATCCAGAGGGAAGTCATGGTGAGAATTGGAGGGGAGGAAGAATTATGAACAAATCAAACTATCTGTCAAAGTTGGACTGGATACGTCTTGGGTTCAGGAGTAGGCAGGTGAAAGAAAACCATAAAAATTAAAAAGGAGTTCACATGATTGTAGAGAACTCTACATTATCTTCCACTTGGAAATGACAGAATAGAATTAGTGTTCCAGGAAGTTCATAATTACAATATAGTAAAGTGGAACAAAGAGGGAAAGCAATGACTCACTACAGAGAACAGTGCTTGCTATGGTAACACTAGCCAAAGGCCAGTTCAATGTACAATCAGAACAAAGAGAAAAAAATAAATTAAGGAAATGCTTAGAAGGCAGTAATAATAGAAAACATTTAAAAATCATCCCAATACTTTAGTCTTGTGTCTTGGAAGGATTGTGTCACCACTAGGAGAAAAAAAGGAGACAGATTAAATCTGGGATCATGAGTCCCTTTAGGAATTGCTGATTTGAGGTGATGATAGACTGTCTAAATGGATCTATGTTGCAAGCAGTAATTACATAAGGAAAGAATCCAGATGCAAAGGCAAAGTGAAAAAAAAAGATCTTAGAATCATCTGTGTAGAAATGATGATTTTAGTCATCAAACTCAATTAAGTCACTTAAAAGAGTAGTGAGAGGAGTTAATTTATGAAGAAAATACTTCAAATCATGACAATTATATAAATAATATTTTTTTTGTATTTCTAACCATCACCATGGTCAAAAAGTATGGAGATGATCTAATGCTTTCAATGTTAGATTGCCATTTTTCTTTTGATTAACACCAGATATATTAAGCAAAATAAGGTATTTTCCTTGAGCCTTCAAAGGATTCTGGTGTGACTGGATGCAGATCTTCAAGACCCTAGGCCTTCCTGGCATCCACAGAAAACATGGTAATTGCTACATCAACTGGGTCAGATTAAGGAGAAGAAAGGCCTTCAAGAAAACTTTTCCAGAACACCAGCCTACGTGTCAAAGTTCTCAGTCACCACCACCAAGGCCCGTATCATGGGAAGAAAATCCTGCTGGAAAAGGATTCCAGGGTTGGGAAGTGACTTTAAGAGCTTAGGGAATAGTTCAGGTCCTTACTCAAATCAGGAGTCGCTTTAATATCAGTAAGACAGAAGTTTCAGGGCACCAAGAGACCATGCACCAAGAGACCAGCCCTTGGTCCTTTATTCTCTACCCACTCAGATATTAACCACACAGGGTTCACCCCTCTGCTGTTAACATTTATTCCATACAAGTCTGTGAACTTCTCTTTTCTATGCTTTTCTAGTCTTTTCACTATGCTTTTCTTCTGGTGATAGGATAACTGGATGACGTCTTCAAAGTGGGGTAGGACTTTGATCAGGTTCTGAATACTTTGATTATATCTCCTTTGAAAGAAGTGGAGGGCCATGAGTGGGAACATCCACTCACGGTTCTATTACTAATTTGAGGCAGATTCCATGAGTCAGTTATGCTCCCTTCTCCATTAGCAACATTGACAGAGTGAAAGAAGCATTATAGTTTTTATGTGTTGCAATATGTATAATTTTTCCTTTTGGAAGAACCACATAGATGCTACTGTACCTTGCTTTCCGGATGGGAATGGGCTGAATTTCAGACCTATACAAAAGAATTTGTCCAAGAATCTCCAAGAACAGCTTGCCAAATCAGTAGTTCTAACATGTTCCATGAGACGGGCCCACCACTTCCAGTGATTTGCTGTTACAAAATAACAATTTATTGTGTTTCTGTGGCTGAGCCCCGCCCTTTCCTGGTCATGTCACCAATCCAGTGTTGATGGCCACAGCTCGGAATGGGGGCTTTTTTGCCCCCCCGAGGTCAGTGTTTGCAGTACCACCTCTCTCCCATGCCCACTCCAGGCTATTTATTTATTACTGTATGCCAGTGATGGTGGGTGGGGGCTGGGCCTTCCCCACCACCCCCACCCCTGCTGTGACCTGTCCTCCCGTACTTAATAAAGTCCAAGTGGGAGTTTAAAAAAAAAAAAATATATATATATATATATATATATATGCATGCTTACATATACCTACAATATGATGTATATGTAAGTGTGTATATAAACATATATTTATATGTATACATATATTAAGTAAATAAAAATTATATATATATGCCTTTGTATAATTTTGAAGCCTTTTTTGGGGAAGGGCTACTTTTTATTCTAACACTATTCTAACTTTTAGAGTCAAAAATGCTTTTCAAAACACTAAAATTGAAAGATAAGTATTGCACATCCCCTAAGGGCTTAGCTTCTAGACTCATACTTTTTGGTTAGGGCATCGTCTTTGCTAATTCTTAGCTATGTGGCTTTTGGCAACTCAGTTAACCTCGCTACCCACCTTTTAGGGCTGTTGTGAGGATCAAATGAGATTATTTGTTTATTTTACAAATAGCCCTAGTGCTTATTCTGAGCCAGGCATTGCTCCGAGCACTTGAGAAATATTAATGTCCTTAATGCTCACAGTGAACTTATGAGGTAGGCACTCCTATTTTTAGCATTTGGTGAGGAGACGGAGGTACCAACATCCTAATTGATTTGTCCAGGGTACATGGATGCTGAGGGGCAGAACGGATTTGACTTCAAAGCCCATAGTAAGGTGCAGAAAACATGGTAATTGCTACATCAACTGGGTCAGATTAAGGAGAAGAAAAGCCTTCAAGAAAACTTTTCCAGAACACCAGCCTATGTGTCAAAGTTCTCAGTCACCACCACCAAGGCCCAGTATCATGGGAAGAAAATCCTGCTGGAAAAGGATTCCAGGGTTGGGAAGTACAGTGTGTGGCATTGATCGCCATCATCATTAGTGATAAGCACTGTTTTACTTAATGTCCTTATCTGGAAAAATATTAATTTCATTAATCTAAAATGGCCTCCTTCATTAGTCTTAAAAGTTTTAGTAGTTCATGACATTGAAAATCTGGGAATTACTCAATTTTACATTTCTGAGTCTCTACGTTTCTTCATCTCTAAGTTAGAAATACTGTACCTTCTGGCTTCTCTACTGCTCTTGATTTTTGCAAAAATTCAATGAGATAATTTAAGTGAAAATACTTCAAAAGTCATCATTCAAATCTAAGTGTTTTTATCAATATTAAGAAATAGTTTCTATTTTTTTTACAATGTAGAGAGTTATTCTAAGTGGCAGCGAGGTGGATGAGAGTAAACTCTCCCTGGTCTGCTTCTGATATGTGCAGACACACAAATCACACACACCCACAGGATGATGAAAACCCCTTCAGTGTGTGTTGGTTTAATGACATAGCAGGGTTTCATGCTGTTTTACAAAATACAGCACAGGTTTAAAAATCTTTGGACACTAGAAGGTATATGACTGCTACCTTTTAAACTGGGGGTTAAAGAGTGGGCATAAGAACCAAGGAATCTTGAGTCACCATGTGCAAGACAGTTAAGCTGTGGTGAGCAAAGCATCCAGACTGCAGATATTTGCACAATTTTACTAGCACAAACACCCTAGGTACCAATGCTTTCATGGAAATTCTGGCTGTGTAACTGTGTTAACTCTGGCTTAGGCCTGAAGCTATTTTCAGAACCCTTCACAAACTTACAGGAAGTACCTTCTCTTTTTATCGACATTTGGTATTGTTATGTTTAAATATTGCACATGTAGGACAACTTTTTCCTTTTCCCTCTACTCATAGTCAGGTTTTAAAAATCACACGTGCATGAATATCCATGAAAACATATAAGCACACCTTTCCGGCTGAGCTCATCTCAAAAAAAAATTAATTTAAAATAAATATCCCAGCTCTAGCCTGATTAAGATGCTAGACCCAGTGGCTCTTTCTAGCAAAGCACAAGGGTTTGCAGACTTGGTCAAAAAGACCGAGCCTCCCCGAGCTCCAGCATGAGCTATGGCAAAATCAATAAACAAATAAATAAAGTAAAGTAAAGACCAGAGGCTCCATGGAGAGTTGGGGCTCCCTGTCTCTTTCATGAGTAATGAATGTGGCAACCACAGAGACTTGGAAAGAGCTGGGATTCTCACATCTGCAAGCTGACTTTCAAGTAGGTCAGAGAACTATTTCAGGGACTTGCTGGGGGAAATCAAGGGATAACTTAAAAGAGGGGGTTCAGGTAGCACAGAAGGGGCCTGAAAGGAAGATACAAGAGTGGTTGCTAGAAATCCACCGACCTTGCCGTCTGAAATTTGTGTGTGTTAAAGTTTGAATCTCCAGGACCTGTTGTGCAATGTGACCAAATTTCCCAGCCAGTCTCTAGAGAAGACAACTTGTGCCCAAAGAGGCCCACCTGAGGAGACCATCTGTCTCAAGGCTGTTTCACTGTCCTGGGTGGTCCCAGGCTCTTGAAAGGGAACATCTTTCTCTTAAGAAACACACATGAAGTAAATAGAGCAGAAGCTGGCTCTTACACATTGGCCTTCTCACTTCATTCCAAATCCTTCATGTTTTCTTCAGTACAGGGGGGCTTTCATGGGTGTTTCTTATATGCCTGCTTTTAAATACCAGTAAGGAAAAATGTCAGGAGAAAAGAAAGAAGACACAGAGAGACCCAGAGAGCACTTGCAGATCCAGACATGAGCAAAACAAGTGCCATCATCTTGGTGACTGTGACCTCTCCCCCGCCCCTGCCACAACTCAAAGGTCAATTTTAAAGGTCATGGAAAGCCAGAAATATAGAAATCTGGCACATTGTTCCATGCAAAACAGTTGCTTTTCTACAATACAAATTTGTGTACTGTTTACGTAAAAAATATCCTTGTAGCAATAATGCCCTAATTTGCATGAGAATTGCTTTTCACTTATGTATTCATAGGAATCAAGAAAAATAAGTGCAGATTTACTTTCACATTTGTAGACTGTGATTCTTGCTCATTTCTATATAGAATGCATGATTGCATATGTTAACAGGTCACTTTACCTGCTCTTCATATGTTTAAGGAATCTTATAATTCAAAGAAGCTATCAATAATTCTTCAAAGAACTGAGCCATGTAGCTGAGCGAGGTGCTTCTTTAAGAGGAAGTCAGAAGCAGCATTTGGCATAAGAGGGAGCCAAGGTGAAACTGTAAGGATGGTTCCCTTTACCTCTTTTGAAATAACCAGAACTTACCAGGCCTTTGCTCTGTACTGGAAGCCTGCTGTTCTGGGGAAAAAAGAAATCTCCGCTTAGCTGCGCTAGTCACCAAAATGTTTATCACTTACTCATCTAATAAGAGTAGTTCTGGGACCTTAAGGCATAAAGAAAAAAGATGGAAAAGAAAAAAGAATTGTAAAAATCTTCCAGTTATGTGATTACCAAGGAGAAATGAGTATTGGAAACGGAAGAAGAAATGAAATGAAAACCAATCACAATATAGTGACTTATCTGGCTTTGCTTTTTTGTTTTGTTTTGTTTTCATTTAAAAATATCAGGATACAAGTAAATTTCAACCCCTGCCCCATTAGAAAAAAAAATATGACTGTTTTGGAAACACTTTCATTTCCTAAGACACCAATTTTCTCAACATATAAAAGGTGAAATTCACTTCTTAAAAATGAAGTATTTCCATGCTACATTTGGGACAGTATTCTCTTTCATTCTTTGAAAGGTGGCTGAAAAGAGAGACCATACTTGCCTATAAGAAGCAACACAGATATCTCCCACCAAAGGACTTTTCAACTTCAGGGACCACAGTGGAGTAAGTGAAGTTAATAGGCCCACCTATTCACTGAGGAGGATAGGTGTCTGTGTCACTCCTGAAAAAGACATGGTGTTAGAGAGCCTGGAGTACAATATTAGAAAAGGTAGCAAGACTTCATTCTATGGAAGGTTCACAACATCTGCCAAAGTGGCAGAGGGTGATGGGGAAGCACAAGTGCTAGCTGTTCACCAACCCCAGACTAAATGGCATGGTTTTTGAGGCATCCGAGGAAGGCATAAATATTTCATCCACTCATTGCTGAAAACCAAAAATCATTTGAGGAAGTGGGAAGGGATTGATTGGATCTCTTTAGCTCACAAGTACAGAAGTTGCCATGCAAATTCTTTGGGATAAGGAAAAAACATGACTTGTATTCCAGGTAGGGAGAAGATAACCAATATCAGATTCTCTTTGTTGGCAGAGGTATGTGTTGGTGGAGGGAGGGAGGAGTGAAGTGAGGGTCAAGACACTAGACACCTGATTACAGGTGAAAAAATGTTGCACGAAGACAATGCTCTAAGATTCCTTTCTCAACTAACCATGATCACTCAAAACTAAAATGACCCAGAAACTTGCTTCAGTGAATCCCTGCAGCAGAGGAAAAAGTCGTGTTCTTTCTAATAAAGAGAAAACCATTGTGGGGAGTGTAGAAAACTCAAGTATTGGGCTACATCTTGGTTGTAAGCCCTGACCTCCATAAGGAGAATGGCAGCCTTCAGTGACCATGCAAGTCTTCCTTAGTACAGACCAAGTTCAGGAGACAACTGAACTTCAGGAATAAGACAAGGAAATCTCTATGTTTTTGGAAAATACTCTGGGTATTACTTAAAGAGGGGTAGTAGATAATATACATAATCTATGGTCAAAGAAGAACTCACACTGGAAATTAGAAAAGATAGCAAGACCTCATTCTATGGAACATTCCCAACATCTGCCAAGGTGGCAGAGAGTAATGAGGAAATTAGAAATATTTTACGTTGAATAATAATAAAAACGTACAAATCAAATCTTGTGAGATAGGCAGTGATTACAAGGGAATGCATGCTGTGTATTACAAAAGAAAGAAGGTCAATGTGGCTATCTCATACAGTGATGTAGAAAGAAGAAAATAATAAAGATTACATAAATAAATAAACCTAAAATAGAGAAAAATCCAAAAAAAAATCAAAGACAGGCTCTTTAAAAAGATCAATAAAATTTGTACATCTGCATCAACACTCCTAAAGAGAGGATGGGGGAGGGAGAGACAATGAGTAAGAGAGAGCAAGACAGGCAGAGAGAGAGAGAAATAGAGAAAGAAAACAAATTACTATCAGGAAGGAAAATGGTGTCATCAAAGCAAGTACTACAAACATGACAAGGAAAATTTAAGATATCAACTTTACGCCAATGAATTTGAAAAGGTAAACAGATAAATTCTTAACAAAGCTTAATTTTATTTTGAAAAAAGGAATAAATACAAAATCTGAATAACTATATTAAATTATTAAGTTGAATGCATAATTCAAACCCTTTTCAAAAACTAATTCCATGCTCACTTAGATGGCTTCACCAGTGAATTCCAATTCCATTCAGTATTTAAGAAAGAATTAATACCAATCTTACATAAATACTTCCAGAGAGATTTCAAGCAATGAGAACACTTTATTTTATTCTATGATGTCAACATAAGCTTGATCCTGATATATGGCAATGATATTACAAGAAACAAAACTTACAGGTCAGTCTCTCAGGAACATAGATACAAATAATTTAAACAAATTATAAGCAATGAAATATAAAAATCATAATACTTCATAACCTGATTTGACTTATTCTGGGAATGCAGGGTTGTTTAATATTGTTAATTATCAATATATTTTATTGCATTAAGAGAACAAAAGAGATGTTATGTAATCACCTCAAAATGCAGAATAATTTACTATAATTCAATGACATTCCAAATTTTCTCAGGAAACCAGGAGTAGGTTGGAACTTTGATATATGAATAAAGGAAACTAAATATTACAAAGCAAACATACATTTAATAGTGAAAATATTGAATGTCTGACCTTGAGGTTGGGAATGAAACATGGACACCTACTGGCACCACTTTTATATTCAGCACTGCACTGAATAAATCTCTAGATAGTTCAGTAAGCAAAAGCAAAATATTAAAATATAAAAAAGAAAGCAATAGAATTATTCAGAGATGACACAATTATATGCATGAAATTTCAAAAGTATCCATTGAGAAACTGCAGAAGAGCAAGTTTGGCAAAGCTGCTGGGTATAGTCTGTAAAAATCAACTGGACTTCTATATGCTAGTAACAAATAAGTAGAAAATGAATGTAATATCTTTACATAAACACTATAAAAACACTACTGAGAGACAAAGAATAAAATTAATGAAGGGATAACAATGTTCATGAATTTTAAGATTCAATGTTTGAAAGATGTTCATACTTTCAACAGTATTTCATAGATTTAACAAAATTTGAATCAAAACAATAGTATATTTTTTATGAAAATCTATAAGATGGTTTTTAAATTAGTATGGAAATGCACAGAACCCAGAATAATAGCTGTGATTATCTTGAAGAAAGAGCAAATGTGAATAAATTATACTACGAGGTAGCTAGGTCAATTATAGAACTATAGTAACTAAGACAGTGAGGTATTAATGTAATGATAAGTATACTGACCAATGGAATAGAGTCTAGAAAAAGAGTCACTTGTTAGATTAATAGCAGAGATGACAATGAAGTGTGACGAGGAATAGAACTTTTTTTCAATATTGGATATTGGGAAATGGACACACACAAACACACAGACACACACAAAACACAGAGAGAGAGACAGAATGAGAGCAACAAGTGTTTACTTTGGGTGAGACAGAAGATAATGGGAAGGGAGCAAGACAGGACCTTCTGGAGTGCTGGTCATATTTTCTTTCAGGATTTGGATAGAGGTTACAAGAGCATGCCTATGAATGTGCACTGACCTGAATGCTTATGATTTCTGCACTTTTCTTCCTGTGTATTATACATCATTAAATCAGTGAATGATTTACAGTTAATTCTAAAGTCTAACAAAGTTTTTTTTTTTTCCATGGAAATGTTTTTGGCTAAGTTAATTAAAATAAAAGTTGATTGATTTATGCTTTAATTTACAAAACCTTTTTGCCACACCTTTAACGATGAAACCTATTTCTTCTTTTCTGCCAAAGCAGGATTTTCCATTACTGCCTGCTGCTATTGCATTAGAAAATTGCCATTTCAAACATCTCTGGAAGATTTCATTTCTGCTTGGAGCCTATTTAAATTGGAGCCATTTAGAGCTTTTTAATTACCAAAAAGTCCCGGTCCACCCTTTATAGGCATTTGTCAGTTCTCACCATCTTTAAATGGAGGTAAAGTTGCATCTAAAAGTTATTTTGCTGGAAAGTAGGCATAAAACTTTGGGGTAAGAAGCTCACTCACATGAGCTCACTTCATTTGCACTCACTCATATGAGTTGGTATTCCCTAGAAGGAATTGTTTAATGGAATCATGTATTCTAAATGAAATTGGGAAAGCCAAGAGAACAGGCGGGAGAAAATGGAAATTCATTTTCTATGGCACCCCTTCATGTGCAGTCACATAATGCAAAATTGGTGCTCCCTGGAGGTTGAATTTGGTGGAACAAAGTGATTTAGAGAACACACTGGAGAACTTCTTTCTGACCCTTCAAAAGCCCCTGCACCAAGGCTACTCCCATCTGAGAGGCAGTCAACAGAGAAAGGCCTAATGTGACTGAAAAGCCACCATCTTGATAAAGCATTTCCTGATTTATCTACTCATGATTTCTCCCTCTACTTTAGCTCACTGTACTTTGTTCATATTCATTTTTATCTTTATATTCTGAAAAAGGATATTGGCCTCCCTTAACAAAAATGGTCTCATTTTCTCTTTTTATAACTGAGTGAGTTGTTGCAAGGATCGTAATATCAAACTATTCCACTTTGTCTAATGTTGCCCACATCTTCTTTAACCAGCATATTATTTCAACCTCTTCCTTACAATGCTGATGAAGAATTTCTTAGACTAGAACAGATATTGATACACTTGTTTTCATAACAGTATCATTTACCACAGCAAAAATGTGAAAGTCACTCAAGTGTCCACCAGCAGATAAATGGGTAAACGCAATGTGGTGTATACATATCATGGAATGGTATTCAGCCTTATATAGGCAGATAGTTTTGACAGATACCACAACATGGATAAATCTTGAAGACATCATTCTAAGTAAAATAAGCCAAACACAAAAGATATTGTCTGATTGCACTTATATGAGGTTCCTAGAGAAGTCAAATTCATAAACACAGAAAGTAGAAAGGTGGTTGCCAGTGGCTGGAGGCAGGGAGGAATGGGGGGTTAGTGTTTAATAAGCACACACATGTGGGGAAGGTGAACAGGTTCTGGAGCTTCATGGTGATAATGGTGACATAACAATGTGAATGTACTTAATGCCTCCAGAATGGTACTCTTAAAAATGGTTAAAATGGTAAATTTTATATTGTATTTATTTTACTATATGTATTAAAATCATTTTAAAATTTAAAAATAATTCTTATTTTCCCCCAGAAATTCCTAGGTTTTATCATTTTATTCCTGATTTTTTATTCTGGTTGTCCCTAGCTTTTCTGTCTCATGTACCAAGACATGCCCTGTATTTGACTTGGGACAATGTTTCAGAATATTCTCAAATACAAAATGCTAAACACATTACCTAAGGGATCTGGAAAGGCATTTTGTTGTTGTTCAGCTGCAATAGCTCAGAACAGAGAGATTTAGTTATGAATTACTCTGAGGATTTTGGACAATGGGACAGAATGTGCTGAAACAAAGAAATAATAATAATAATAATAATAGGGTCAGAAAAGGCTACTCAGCTCCCTATTTCAGAGTCCAGAGAAAGTATGTCCTTAGAAATTAAAAAGATATCTCATGGAGAAGCTTCTTAATTTAAAACAATTCAAATTGAAAAGAAAAAAAATTTTCTGCTGATTATTATATTTTCCACTTTATCTTAATTTTCTATAAGAAAGCAAACACCATCTATCTTTTCCCAGCCAACTGCTTACTCGATTCTGGTTTCTCTCTTCCTCTCACTCTCTCTTTTTCACACACTAAGCTCCTTAGAACTTACCGAATGAAATCCAAACTCCTTGTCATTGAATATAAAGTTTATTACAATCTGGCCTCAGAACATTTTACATGCCTTATCTCCTAACACTGCCCAACAGCCGTAGATTTGCCCTAGGCATACCCACCCCTCACCTTTCAGAATGGGCCGTGGTCCATCATCTTTTTTTCCTTTTCTTTACACATGCTATGTCCTCTGCTCAGAACACTTTCCACCCTTCTTCATGTGACACCTTTCTGTTTGTCTTTGAAACAATTCAATTATCACCATCTCTGCTTCTCTGTGAGGTATTCTGTACTTACTTTCCCTCCTCTGCCCATTCATTGTCTACCCTCTAGAATGATTTCTCCATGATTCAAAGATTCTGTGTCTAGTTCTCCTATGGTACTCATACCACATGATCACCATCGGAGTACGTGTTTCAGCTTTTAGACTAGAAAATTCTCCAGGCGGTGGCATAATTATATTCTATCACCTGGAAAATTATATTCTAGCACCTGGAACAGTGGCTTAGAATAGACTCTTAGAGCCTACATAAATGAATAACAAATAAAAATACATGAATGCAAATTAAGACGTAAACATTCATTATGGATTTCACAGATAGAACACAGAAACTTATGTGCTCAGAAGCAGGAATGAAGAAATGAAGGTACAGATTGTGTCTAATAGAGAAGGCAGAGTTTTTGTAGCTACCTTGAAATTCAACCCTACTTAAAAGTTCAAAATCACTTTAAGATTTTGAAAATCAATATATGTCAGTTAACTGCTTCAAAGTTGAAAATAAATTGCCTTCATTATAAAAATTAAAGTAATGCTTCTTCTAGCATTTATTAATAGAAAAGGATCCCTTTCTACATAGAAAATGTGTGATAGGAAAGTACATAGAATTGTTTCCACATACAATGCTTTTAAGTTACATCCCCGGAACTGTTTGGCCTGGGATACGAAGGTGGAAAGAAACTTAGTTTTATGCACATGCACGCTCTCACACAGTACACTCTCTTATGTAAACCAGGCAATGACAAGTTACTTGGATGGCTAAATCGAAACTGGTCCACCAAACAAAATTGTGCACTGTGCTGGAGAGCATTAGGGCTGCTGGGTTTTAAGGTTTGCCTTGGCTTGAATTCATTATAACACCACCCACCTCTCTCCAGTTGCAATATTCCAACCAGGTCACCTAGATGCTGTAAAACAGATGTTCATTGAAGGGAAGAGGAAATAGGTGGTGTCCATTGAAAAGTGATAGCCATGGCAGAGGGGAAAGTATATTTTTACCTACAACACAAACTGAATATTATGGAAAGTTATTGGTGGGGCAGAAATTCCTAGCTCTCCAGGAATCTACAGCACTTAGTAAGCACTTCAATGTACTGAGATGCAAGAAAGCAGAGTGGTGGGGTGCTCGGGCTCTGAGGACAGATCATTTGGCTTTGACTTCCAGCTCTGCATCTCTAGCCCTATGAGCTTGGGCAAATCGCTTAATCTTTCTGTTCAGTTTCTTATCTATAAAACTGGGATAATAATAATGCCTACTTCATGGGGTTCTTTTGATGATTACATAAATTAATACATGTAAAATCTTTCAAATAGTGCATGGCATGGCTAATTATTATTATTACTATGATTGTCTCTGTGTCGTGGGACAGCATTGCTGATTTGGGCTGGCAGTGATTTAATGGAAAGTTCTAACAAGTGAAGAACTCTTGATCATGCTCCATCAATGAACTAGAAAGCCTAGTACACTCTCGATGCTAAGACTTGTGTTTACAAAAGCCAGGAAGGGAGATGGCAAAAACAAGAAACTACGGGCCCTCAAGCCATCCTTTGACATTCCTAAAACTGCACTTTACAAAGAGTATCAACAGGCTATGGACTGGTTTCAGCTCTTCTCCTGCAAACTAGACAGGCAGGCTGTCAGCAGATTGATGGAGCCATTACTTGGGAATGCTTAGCTTCAGCTTTGGGACTCCAGATTCCTTCTTTGAATCTTTCTCTCCTACACCTTCATGATCTTTCCAAACTGTCACTCAATGCTTTTTTATTTGCTTGTTTATTTGGTCTCTGGTTTTAGATCTAAGCTAAGAATGAAGCCATGAAGACTTATGAAGGAATTTATATTAGTGAGGGTTTTCTTACCTGATTAAGTTATACAACTGTTTTGCTGTTTAAGGTGTGTGTATGTTACAAATAGACTTCCAACACTGTAATAAAAACTAAATAAAGTCACTGATTGACCGCAGTAGAATCTTAGCTTAGATCTAAAACCCTCCTTGGGCTACACCCACTATCCAACCAGTCCCATTGAAATAAACCTGGTACCTAGGTTGGAAATGCGGACATCACTCGCCTTCTGCATTTCTGTCACTGGGAAGTACACTCCAGACCTCTTCCTATTTGGTCATCTTGGTGGACTCCCCGACAATATCAACTTTTGACAAGAGTGCAGAGAAAGTGAACTTCTCATAAATTGTTAGTGGGAATGTAAAAATGTCACAACCACTTTGGAAAATTGTTTGGCAGTATCTTATATAGTTAAATATAAACTTTCTATGTAATCTAATAATTCGGCTATGTACTCCACTAAGAGAACCGAAAACATGTCTGCAGAAAGATTTGTGCATGAATGTTCACAGTAGCTTTGTTCATAGTGGCCTTGAACTGGAAAACTAAAAATATATTTATCAGCAAATAAATGGATAAGCAAATTGTGGTGTATTCATATGAATACTACTCAACAATATAAATGAACAAACTATTAACACACAACAGCACACATGAGCCAAAAATAATTACACTGAGTAAAAGAAGGCTACAGAGTAGTTACTTTAGATTTCCATTTATATGAAACTCTAGGAAAAATAAACATAATGAATAATGATAGAGAGATCAGTGGTGGCCTGCAGCCAGTTGGGGTGGCAATTCACTGGGAAAGAGCACAAAAATACCTTTTGAAAGTGATGGAAGTTTTTGTAAATTAATTTTATTGCTCTTTAAAAGATGTAGGATTTTGTAAATCAGTGTGCAAAAATCACTAACATTCTTATACAGCAGCAACAGTCAAGCCAAGAGCCAAATCAGGAACACAATTCCATTCACAATAGCCACAAAAATAATAAAATACCTAGGAATACAGCTAACCACGGAGGTGAAAGATCTCTACAAGGATAACTACAAAACACTGCTCAAATAAATCAGAGATGACACAAACAAACGAAAAACATTCCATGGTATTGGATAAGAAGAATCAATATTGTTAAAAATGGCCATAGAGTCTGAGGCAATTTATAGATTCAGTGTGATTCCTATTAAATTACCATTGACATTCTTCACAGAACTAGGAAAAATTATTTTACAATTTATAATATATGGAACCAAAAAAGAACCTGAATAGCCAAGGTAATCCTAAGCAAAATGAAGAAAGCTGGAGGCATAATTTTACCTGACTTCAAACTATACTGCAAAGCTACAGTAACCAAAATAGCATAGTACTGGCACAAAAACAGACACATAGATGAATAGAGCAGAATAGAGAACCCAGAAATAAGAGTGCACAACTACAACTACCTGATCTTCAACAAACCTGACAAACACAAGCAATGGGGAAAGGATTCCCTATTCAGTAACTGATGCTGAGAGAATAGGCCAGCCATATGCAGTAGATTTAAACTGGACCCCTTCCTTATACCATATACAAAAATTAACTCAAGAGGTATTAAACACTTAAATGTAAAACCTAAAACTATAAAAACCCCAGAAGAAAACCTAGGCAACACCATTCTGGATACAGGAATGGGCAAGGATTTCGAAGATGAAGATGTCAAAAGCAATGGCGACAAGAACAAAACTTGGCAGATGGAATCTAACTAAAGAGCTTCTGCACAGCAAAGGAAACTATCAACAGAGTAAACAGACAACGTACAAAATGGGAAAAAAATTTTGCACACTACACATCTGACAAAGGTCTAAAATTCAGCATCTATAAAGAAACAAATTAGCAAGCAAAAACCATACCCATTAAAAAGTGGACAAAGGACATGAATAGATACTTTTCAAAAGAAGACATAGATGTGGCCAATAAGCACATGGAAAAAAGCTCAACATCACTGATCATTAGAGAAATACAAATCAAAACCACAATGATATGCCATCTCACACCAGTCAGAATGACTAAAAAAAAAAAAAAAAAAAAAACAGATACTGGTGAGGTTGTGGAAGAAAAGCAACACTTACCCACTGTTGATTGAAGTGTAAATTAGTTCAATCATTGTGGAAGACAGTGTGGTGGCTCTTCAAAGACCTAAAAACAGAAATATCATTTGACCTAGCAATCCCATTACTCAAAGGAATATAAATTATTCTACCATGAAGATACATGAATGTGAATGTTCAAGCAGCACTATTCACAATAGCAAAGGAATGGAACCAACCTAAATGCTCATCAGTGATAGAATGGATAAAGAAAATGTGGTACATATATGCCATGGAATATAATGCAGCCATAAAAAGAATTAGATCATGTCCTTTTGCAGGTATACAGATGGACCTAAGGCCATTATCCTCAGCAAACTAATGCAGGGACAGAAAACCAAACACTGCAATGTTCTCACTTATGAGTAGGAGCTAAGTGATGAGAACACGTGGACACATAGAGGGGAAAAACACACACTGGGGCCTATCAGAGCATGAAAGCAGGAAGTGGGAGAGGATCAGAAAAAATAACTAATGAGTGCTGGGTTTAATACTTGGATGTAGAAATAATCTGTACAATAAACCCCATGACACACTTTACCTATATAACAAACCTGTACAGGTAACCCTAACCTTAAAATAAAAGTTAAAAAATAAATAAAACCAAAGTTGTATAATTTTGTCAAAGTTACTTGACTCCAAAGTGGGTAAATTTTATTGCTTAAAAATTTGCCTCAATGATATTTAATTTTACAAGTCTCCATAAAATCAAGCAGGAGAGGATGTGGATCAATGGGAACTCTCTTACACCGTTCTTGGAAGCATGCATTTTTACAACTATGATTGAAAATGATTTGACATCATCTTATACATTTAAAGATGCACACATCTCATTACCCAACAATTCCACTCCAAGAATCCTAAAGGAAATTTTCCTAAAATTCATAAGGAAATCAAGAATCAAGAAAAATCAAAGTAATTTTGAAGGAAATGAGTAAGAATTTGCCTTATCAGATAACAAGACATTTATAAAGAATTATACATATATATATATATATATATATAAATTAAAATATTGTGATATTTGTGCAGAAATAAAAGGCAGGGTAGAGTGGTTACATACAGATTCCCATATATATAGAAAATGGTTTTGCTATGACAGAGGGCAATTAATTGTTAGTGCAGAAATAATAATTGTTTTATATAACACATTCATCTCGTGTGTGTGAGTTACAGTTATATGGATTTTATTATTTGTCAGGCACAGTTATAAACACTTATCTATTAAGACATCGTCCTCATAACAAGCCTATGAAAGCAGACCACTCAATAAATAGTGACTTCAGGGAGTCTTTTGAGAGACTCAAGATAATTTACTAGGTTATTTAAGTACAATGTTGAACATTTATGGTTCATGAAAAAGCTTAGTTAAAAATTATATTTATGATTTCCTAAGAAAAGAAAAAAGACCTAAAGAAATCCTTAAAATAAATACTTTTTCCCTATAAAATTTATTTCTTCCCCCACCCCCACATGCACATACACACACACATCTTAGTCAACTTTTGTACAGAATTTTAACATAACATATAGAATTCTGTTGAAAATAGGTGGGCAAATAGGAAAGTAATATATCCTTGCAAGTAGGCAAAATTCTGAAAATATAGCTTTTATTTTTTGCATTTTTTATATGCCAGTTATTGCCTGGAAGTTATTTCAGTGTCTGTGCTATTAACATTGTCTTCAATCTGTGTTACTTTAAATTCATAAATTACAAAAACTCTGTCATCGGGAATTCACAATCTGTCAAAAACTGTATAAACAAAACAGGTATAATAAAAATGTATTATCTATGTACATTTTATCATTAATAAGAATCTGAGAGGTGTTTGGATGTCAAAGACGGTACGTTTGTAATAGGATCTAAATCAGTCAAAGAGAATGTCCTTGGGGAGATACACTTTGATGATTTCTTAAGTGATTTTAGTTGTAATCAGTCGGTTTTAAGCAGATGTTAACACTTTAGTAAGGGATCAGATATGAAAAATTATCTTCCTGGCTAGGTTGTGTATGCAAGCAACATTGACTAGGAGTAACTATAGTTATATAGTTAACCAGTGTAGTATAAGCTAATAGAGTTCCTTAGTCAAGCTCCAAGAATCAAAATTAAGATTTTGTATTTCAGTCAGCGGACAAATCTGCTGTTTTTAGGAATCAGATGAGAATTACATAGGTGCAGTCAGTAAGAAACACATGGGAATTCTCTAAGAAAGAAGTTGGGCATGGGGAAGAAGTACAGCATAGTGGTTATAAGAACATTGTCTCTAAAGACAAATACCTGAACTCAAATCCCTACTCTACTATTTACTAGATGTGTGACTGAGGGTAAGATTCTTAACCTCTGTATCTCAGTTTGCTTAGCAGCAAAAGGGAGAGAGTACTAATAGCTATTTCATACTGTTCTTGTGAAAATTAAATGACATAACCTATGTTACACAAATACAACAATGCTTGGCATATGTTAAGCGCTTCATAAATGTTCATTTTTATCCTCATTAGTATTTTAGTTCCCCAACGAGTAATGCTGATGAGGGAGGAGACAAAATGATTGCTTTCGTTTGTGAGTATAATCTCACTATAATTCCAATGAAACATCAATTTTAATGTACACACATATAACACACATGAATGCAGGCCAGGAAGAGGTGACAGTCATATAGTTGGAGCTGTGAGACCTTGGTAAACATTTTGGCCATAGAAACAGAAGGGTAAGGACTGGTTAGAGAGACATAATTAGCCAAGGACAGTGTTGGGACTTGTCCATGAGCCAGAATTACTTTGAATTATAAGAATTTGGAAGAGAACATTATGAATATTTTTTTCAACATGTAACAGTTTCTGAATTACAATTCCAGTGAGTCATGCTGCACTGATTGCCCTGGGGAGTGTAGGGTGTGACGTCCATTCACATTCTTGCACATACCCGCCTGCCCACTCACAGAGGATGGCGTGTTTGCAGACATAACCTCACTCAAGCCTGTGCTCTTTCTTGCAAATGTGCAAACATTATTCCAATGGCCTTCAACTTACCTCAAACTGTGTATTGCACACACTTTCTCTGTCATGTGGCTTCAAGTCCTTCACCATTATTCCGTATTGAACTTGTAGTCAATTAAAGACACTCAATATTTTTCGCATGAGCTAGTTGGTCATAGCTTCTTCATCTTCAGCGTATAGCTTGAGGGCTTTAGGAAAGGACTTAAAATTTCCTTTTATTATGTTTTAGCTTCCTGGATTTGATCTATCAGATTCCTCTGTCTGTTGAGATGACACTTTGTCATTATTAGTCCATTCTCATGCAGTCATATAAAGTTATATCTGAGAATGGGTAATTTATAAAGGAAAGAGGTTTGATGGAATCAGTTCCACACGGCTGGAGAGGCCTCAATCACAGCAGAACATGAAGGAAGAGCAAAGAGATGTTTTACATGGTGGCAGGCAAGAGAGAGCTTGTGCAGGGGGACTCCCATTTATAAAACTATCAGATCTCGTGAGACATATTCACTACCATGAGAACAGTATGGGGGAAATCACCCCCATGATTCAATTATCTCCACCTGGCCCTGCCCTTTACACGTGGGGATTATTACTATTCAAGGTAAGATCTGGGTGGTGACACAGCCAAACCATATCAGTCATCTAACACATTTTTTTATCTGCCCTGGTTTTGGGTCCTCAGTATATCTGGTAATCATGCATTCTGCTACTTCATTAAAGCCACTGATCAAAACATTGAAAAGAAAAAGACTGAGGACAGAGCTCTGGTGCAAGTCACAACACTAATTAAACAATTAGCATCCTTCAGGTATATACTCTGTATCTATAGATAGCAAACTATATTATTTAGCCAGGCCAAGAGAGTATATAATTATGGGACCACAGATAGTCAGGGAATTCAGAGATATCATTTGAACTAAAATGTGAAGATCTGGCTGTAATATTTCACATTCACCGCAATTGTTCCAATCCAACAGAGCTATAACTCTGTCGTTATAGCTTGGGAGATTTGGAGTTAAAATGACAATAGCATTTCATGGTCAAATATATTCTGGAAATACTACCTACTGAGGAACTCTTAAAGTTTTGCATTGCATATTAGCATGATAAAGATTTAGGAAAGTCCTTCAGTGAAGGAGTTGCTTGACTGTGAAACACTTGTCCATGAGATACCATTTAAGATTCCAGGGAATTGCAGTTGTATAGCATGGAGAGTTAGGGTATTGTAAAACAAGGTCGAAGACCCAGGGGAGAGGCCCTCAACATATTGGGCTTAGAACACCATTGTGTATAGGAGCCTAAATCATAGGTGAGAAGAAGGAGAAACTCGGGCTTCTGTGATGAGCCCTTCTATTGGTTCTCTTCCTCTGAGCTTAGAGTCTCTAGCAGACCAGTGATCCTCCTCACTGGCCCTCCTGGTCCCTGCAGAAGTGTGTGGAGGACAAGAGGTTCTGGAAAGACAATAGAGGAATTATACTGAGTCTTGGCCCAAAAGGAAATCTTCCTGAGTTGAGGATTCTGGAAAGTTCTTCATGACTGAGGACAATAATTAGTGTGATAAATAATGTTTCTAAAAGGTGTGACTCATATAACTTGCTTCTTATTGCCATGGCTGGCTGTAGATCATTGGGAAGGTATAGCCAAGGTCACATCATCTCTTCTCTAGAATGGAATGAAAGAAAGATCACTCTTTCTTTCTGTACTTTCCCTCACTCACTGAAAGTCTTTTTTATATTTCAGAGTGTCAGAGACAATGAGAAAGAGAAAAATAGGCTGTATTTTGTGTTTTGGCTTTGTGGGAGAAGGAGACACTGGGAAGAAGCACAGTGGGTATAGAGACACGAGGCTGGTCTCTGTTCTACATAAGCCCAGGCTGATAACTCCACCTTCATTCCTCGCTCCCTGTGTGTTCTGGGACTGTGAGATGATGAGAATGTCAAGGCAAGATTTCAGTTTTCTGATTACCCAGGGGTTATGTCAGTCCGCCAAACTACAGGCTCTGCCCCTGCCTTCTTGCCCGATAGCTGACCCTGACTTAGCAAGACCACCCTCCTTCCAATGTAAAATTAAATCCTCCGATTTGCTCATCCGTGACTTCTCCCACACACGAAAGAGGCCAAATGTGTTTAATTACCAGAGACTATGTTGTAGTCCAGTGGGCTACCACCCTACAGAGACTCCCGCTGAGATCACGATGTTCATTTCCCTGTCAGAAGTCTGTCCTGATGTTAATCCATGTTGCCTCAGAAGTGAGGAGTTCAAGGTTTTCCCCTTAGCTCAGATATTTGGTCTCAGGTTGCTGACAAGACACTTCTGGCAACAGCAGGAATCATGATCCCAGACTCCTAAACAGTAACTGTTATTAAAAGCTCTTCCAATCCCTAAACACATGCGTCCCCCCACCCATTTCTTTGCCTCGCTGTGTTTCCTTCTGTTTTTCTTGGCAGGTGTTGGTGTTGGGTAAACATTCCTTTAATGGAGATGGTTTTCTGTCAGGTCCCATTGAGAGCAAAGGAAATGGCAAGTTAATGAATTCAGGATTATGTCTGGGAGAAGGTGTGTTCCAGTCCCATGTGGCACATCTGGCAACAGGTTAAAACAAAACAAAACAAAACATAACAATGAAGTGAAAATGCAGCACTCAGAAACCCGATGTGAAAACAGAATTAAGTAATCGTCCAAAATGTAAATGTCCCCCAAACCGTGAGAAAGTGATGAAAGCAGAGGAGAGAGGACCAGAAAGGAGCAACTTCAAAGCAGCCATAAGGATGGTTTTAAAAATATATTTTTTAAAAGCAGCAATAAGAGGTTTTCAGAATGAAACTGGTTCCGAAATGTAAAAAC
The DNA here is from genome assembly GCF_001604975.1 of Cebus imitator. NCBI lineage: Eukaryota > Metazoa > Chordata > Mammalia > Primates > Cebidae > Cebus > Cebus imitator. Next base: position 4,421,342 of record NW_016107481.1, on the reverse strand, counting down.
GTGTTTTTAAGATCTTGCTGTTCATGTGTTGTCTGATAAAGGCGGCAGCAATGAAATGCCTACAGGGGGCATCTTCCTTACACAGAGCAGCTCCACAGAGGCCCAGGCAAGTCCTCTCTGGAGCATCTCATTCTCTCTAATGCCAAGGACTGATCTTTAAAGAAAATGCAGGATTGTTGGTTGTATCATTTCAAGTACGTTTGGACAATTATTATTTTTCAAATTAAATTATGACCAGGATCCCTGGTCACAATATCCACTTATTTAGCAAGGAGGGGAGTCAGGGACATATTATATTTTGTTCGTGCAGAAGCAGAATTCAGTATGCACAACAGCAGAGGATGGTATTATGGAGAAGAAAATGAAGATTTACTTGGATATCCTTTACTTTTTAAACAAAGGAATAGGAAAAGAGGGAAACTTTGAAATGATATAAAAACTGGAGAAGGAAGTAACTCCTTGAAAAAAAGGCTATTGATGATGGAACATACATATCAAAAATGTGTATAAAACAATAAATACCCTCAAGGAAGAACGAATAGAAAGTTATAAAATTTAAAACTCTTGTAGAGTAGAGCTAAGTCAGGGATCTGTTTAGCAGAAATCTTTTCTTTGGAAAAAGAGAAAACATTTGAGCACCTTAATAGAATGCCATCTTTGTCTCCCTATAAAAAGCAAAAGCATCGCTTTCCATGTTAACACTTCAGGCTAACAGTTCAATCATACCTAAAGATGCTGCTGATCAAAAATTAGAACCATTTTATTCTTTGTACTTCTACGAAGTGGTAGAAGATTTTATTGCTTAAGTCATTGACAACAGGTTTTTCTTTGCAAAAGCAATACAATAATAGCAAAAACTACAGATAGGCACAGATCCTCAACGGTGCAATTAACCTTGATGAGTCCATGTGTTTGTCAGGCATGCTCTCATCCCTGACTTCTCAGCTTACATTTGCACCTCATTCCTCACCAGATGTCAAGTATAGAGTCACTTTAATAAACACTTGCTTAATGAACAAACAATGACAGGGTGAAAAACAGATATTAAATAAAAGCATAGTAAAATGTAAAGTCTCATATCCCCCCAAAATCTTCATCTTCTTTGAAGACTTGAAGATAAGAAAACTGAAGGTAAAATCTCCAGAGAAAGACAATTTGACAATGTTATTAATTATCCAAGACATTTCAGGATATTGTCTTTTGAAAAGTTGGAGGGAGTTGTGTAGGGGATACAGAAGAATCCCCAGGTGCCATAATAAACTGATGTTATGAGTCACCAGTCCAGACATCAAGGCTTTTCCAAGGCCACAGCAGATAGGGCTCATGCTGGACATGTATTATGAAAGGATGCCAGAGTCTTGGCATAAGCTCCTATATCTGGAAGACAAGAAGGATGGGCCTGACCGAGAAATTTTTTGCAAAGGATGCCAGGGAAGAGCATGGGAGAGGAGAACCCTGTCCTTGGGGATGGGAGGAGACTCACTGGAAAACATTATTCCAGGGACAATAAACAACTGGTGAGATTAAAAGGAGAATTTGAGAACAAAAGAATATCCGCTACTCTTTTTTTCTAAAGTCTCACAACCTCTGACCCAAGGACGTGGGGAGAGGGCCTATAACAGGTAGGAGTGTATGTAAAAATTGCTATAAAACATTGGAGTGCAAGGGGATGCTCTTTATGTACTATTGTAACAAAATAAGTATAAAAGATTTCTTTTTCCTCCCTTCACTAAAAGGATTATTGGATCACACTGGAGGAAATCATGGTAGAATGGATGGTTATACATGACAAGTGACAGAAGGCTTGAAGCCACAACGGCCTCTACCAAGGCCACATTATTCCACTCCAGAATCCTCTGGCGGATTTCCACAGTTCTCCAAATAAGGCTGAAATTCTTTGCCAAGGGAACAAAAAAAGCCTACACAATGTCCCCTCCTTCCTCACCTGCTCCATCTCCTCCTGCTCTCTTTCCCACTTTCTGCTCCAGCCATGATGACCTTCTTGCTGTTTCTCAAGCAAACCAAACCTATCACAGCCTCTGGGCCTCTGCACTGGCTTTCCCTTCTGTCTGGCAGTCTCTGCCCTAGATATGCACCTGGCTTCCTCCCTCATTTCATCCAAGTTTCTGCTTAAATGTTATCTCCTTAAAGAGGCCTTTCCTGATTCACCTTATCCAAAATAATTTCCCACTTCTACTTTCCCACACCAGATAGTCTCTATTACTTTTATTTTATTTAAACTATTTGTCATTACCTAAATCATAATTATGTGTTTATTTACTTATTGTTTGCTTCCTACTAGAACGTAATATCCACGAAACAGGTTTGATGTTTTTCTTTTCTATACTGAATATTTAGACCTATAAAGACAACGTCCAGATTGGGCTCTGAGTCACAGAGCCAATATTAGCAGCAAAGAGAATCTTGGCAAAACAACAGTGACAAGGGAGGAGCAGGGGGCATCTAAGGAGCAAGGTCTGGGTATCCCAACAGCCCAGCCCAGAAACAGAAGCCTTTCCCAGGGGAGAAGAAATGCAGGTTGTGAAAGCAGAAATCTAAGACATTCATTTTAAGAGCAAAAAAAGAGAAGACTGTCAACTGGTGATTGCGAAAAAAATATTAGGATGACAAGCAACCCAGAATAGGGTGTTCTGGGACCCAGGAGGAAGAATTAGGGTTCGGTTAGGCTTCCCCTATTTTTTTAAGAAATGGGGTCTTGTTCTGTCATCCAGGCTGGAGTGAAGGGTACCATCATCACTCACTGCAGCCTCGAACTCCTGGGCTCAAACAATCCTTCCACCTCAGCCTGCTGAGTAGCTAGGACTCCAGGAATATGCCACCACACCTGGATAATTGCATTTTTTTTTTTTTTTTTTTGGTATAAACAGGGTCTCCCTATGTTGCTCAGGCTGGTCTTAAAATCCTGGATTCAAGCACTCCTCCCACCTTAGCCTCCCAAAGTGCTGAGATTACAGGCATGAGCTATTGCACCTGGCCAAAATGCTTGAAGTACCTTCTGAATCATAAAAGGATTGATTTGAGAAGATCATAAATCAATTCTTTGAAAATTCTTAATTTTCAAGGAATCTCCATCCAATGAATGAATTATGTTTAAAAAGTTTGCTTCTAAGTCTAGCATAAAAAACCTGAAAACTATATTCCTATGGAAGTAATGTTGCTTCCCTATCCCACAGACAAGCATACACAAGGTAAAATAAAAAGTAAACCATATAATATATAAAGATTAGTACTGTTAAACCTATTTCTGGGAACTCTGTATTTATGTAAGAGAAATTATCTTCTAAGCAATCATGCTGAAGAAATTCTGACCCAAGGTCAGTAGAAGGTAAGTAACTTATGAAAAGGTTCTGGGGCATTCTCCTTCTCTGCTCATTTGTATGTGAAAATTGTTTATTCATGTAATATTTGTAGGGTAGGTACAATCTGTGTAATAAATATCAAAGTTCTTCATTACCAAGAATATTTGATGAATCCAGAAAATGTCATTCCTTGATTAAAATGGATTATTTAAGCCAGGTGTGGTGGTTCACACCTGTAATCCCAGCACTTTGGGAGGCCAAGGCAGGTGGATCACCTGAGGTTGAGATTTCAAGACCAGCCTGACCAACATGGAGAAAACCCATCTCTACTTAAAAAAAAAAAATACAAAATTAGCCATTTGTGGTGGTGCATGCCTGTAATCCCAGCTACTCAGGAGGCTGAGACAGAAGAATCGCTTGAACCCAGGAGGTGGAGGTTGTGGTGAGCCGAGATCAACCTATTGCACTTCAGCCTGGGCAACAAGAGCAAAACTCTGTCTCAAAATATATATATATATAGAGAGAGAGAGAGAGAGAGAGTTGGTTGCAGTGAGCCGAGATCACAACACTGCATTCCAGCCTGGGCAACAGAGTGAGACTCCAACTGAAAGTAAAAATAGAAATAGATAGATAGATAAAATGGATTATTGAAAGCTTACCGGGAGAAATAGAACTGACTACTTAGAGCTGGTGGGTATATTGGAGAGAGTTCTGCTTGAGAAGACAGATGACTTTGCTTTGAGTTCTATCTCTTTTATTAACTTGTAGTGTAATTTTGAGTAAATAGTTCACCCTCCTTGAGAGATATAGTTTTCTTAGTAGCTGAATAAGGATGATAACAATAATTCATATTTCACAGACTTATTTTGAAGACTGAGATAATGTGTGCGGCAGAGCTTTGTATAGTGTGAAATGCTACAGAACCAAAAAATAATAGAAAAGTAAATTAATGCTTGTTGAATTCATATTACAAACCAAGCACAGTGATGGAATTCGTATTATTAACTAGCCACCAATACTAATTGCAATGGCAGCAGTGGTATCTCTAAAACTGCCACACTAACTCTTCCTCTCTTGAATACAAATGAAGAGACCAGGGCATCCCTTCAACTCTGAGCAGAAATGAATCAGTCTCCTCCCACTGAAAATTCTTTACTTACAGAGCACTAGGCTTGTAAACATCCTGCCTTCTCATTTTAATGACAATATTACAATGGATGTGATGCCTGATCCTGGGCCACACCCCAGAGTAGGAGTGATATTGACTCATTGTGACTTGTGAATATTAGGAAGAAATGTCCCACTTAAAGAGCTGGATGATGGCAATTTTCAGCCACAGTTGGACTAATATTTCTACAGAGAAGGGAAGGGGGTGGTCTTGGGTCCAACTAGAACCAGTCAGTGCTGTTATTATTTAACTCCTACAATTTAAATGGTGTTGCTTTATGTGTTACTTTGCTGGGACTGCCATAAGACAGTACTGCAGACTGGGTGGCTTAAACAATAGAAATTCATTTTCTTACAGTTCTGGAGGCTAGAAGTCTGAGATCAAGGTGTCAGCATGGTTGGTTTCTTCTGAGGACTCTCTCATCTTGTAGATAGATGGCCATCTCTCCCTGTGTCTTCACATGGTCTTCCTTCTGTGTATGTTGGCATCCTAATCACCTCTTCTTATAAAGACACTAGTCACTGGATAGGGGCTGCATACACCAATGACCTTGTTTTAATTGAAGTACCCCATTTAAAGCCCCTATTTCCAATATAGTCATATTGAGTTACTGGGTGTTAGGACTTTAACATACGAGTTTGGAGGCGGGGAGGGAACAGAGTTCAGCCTACAACACATTGTTAGATAAATCAGTAGTCTACTTTGTTCTCAAGAAATTTTCCCGAAGCTGTAATCTTTATGTCCTTTATCTTTTCCTCTTCCCCTAAGTCCTGTCCCCACTACCAAAAACCACCTTCAGTTTTCATAGCACTTCAATACTGATTCATGAATACAACATTGCTATTGGCATCTGGCAACTCCATTTCACTGATTTGTTGGTGTTCCAGAAAAGCTGTGTAAATTAAAATCCCAGTTCTCTATGAAACATCTTCAAAGGGTCCTTCTGGAATCCACTGTTTCTTGACCCACATTCTATGCTTCTATTTTTTGAGTCACTAAGCAACTCCAAAATCTGGATAAGACTACTTACCTACCGGTCTACTCATTTCCTTAGGTTCTGGTTTTTTGGTAGGCTTGTGTTTCCTTTTAGTCATGTTTCCTGAATGGAGCTCTCTTTCCCCTCCTCTTGGTTCTTAGTCATTACCCAGGAGGAAGTTACTAGAAGTCAGATTGCCAAACAGATTGCCAAACAGTATTGTCTTCATCGACTCACAAAAGAGATCTAAAGCATTTCTCACCTTGCAGCCCAATTCAGGCTAACTCCTAAGCAAGGCAACTTACTGGCTTGGTGCCTTGTTTGCCATTCCATCTGTTCTCCACCCTGAATCTACTAAGCTGATGGTTTCAGTGATGTTATGTAACAGATATTTCATCAGTTTTTTGGCTAGTAGGATATATGGTTATGTCTGCGACCTCATATATTCTAATATCATGTAGCTCCCAGACAAAATTTAATTGCATTCATGAATATCCTAAACTGAATATGTCATCAAGCAGAGCAAGGTAATGAATGTCAATCCATCAGTGACAAGATTTTTTAAGGTCTTTGAAGTAAAACCATCTAAAGACATTTCTAGATACCAATATTATAGAATTATTAACTCCTAGTACTACTTTTTCCTGTATTTTCCTTCTTCTAATTTAAGCCCCACATTGTCAGCTATTGAGATAATTTCAGAATAAAATTATTTAAATCCAGGTATCTAAATGGTTGGATGATAATAGTTCTTCTAATGCTATAAAATGTAATATTATCTTGAGTGAATTTTAAAAACAGGTTTCTAGACCAAATATTTTCCAGCTTTTACAAGCAGTCACTTCTCAATTCTCTGGCAAGCATGCCGCAGGTAGCCACCCCCTATATAAATATGTAGTTAGAAAGATAAACACTCATTGAAGTCACTAGTGGTACCATTGTTTCTCAGAGGGTTCAGCAGTATTTGCTCAGTGGTAGATAAAGAAAGATTAGTAATGTTTCCATTGGGCTCTACTCCTTCCTAAAGCCAGCCAGCCTTCTTTCTCCCTTAGAGAAAAGCCTTAGTGTGTGTGTGTGTGTGTGTGTGTGTGTGTGTGTGTGTGTGTGCGTGTGTGTGTGTGTGTTCCAGATGCCTCCAGACAACTTTCTACTTCAAGAGCAAGCCAAGCTCCATATTGGTTCTATGTTAAGCCATCCATCATTTAGGATGTTAAGCCATCCATAATTTTGAGTAACAATAAGTCAGACCTCCAAAATAATAGAAGTAAATTTGTAGAACAAATTTCATATTTAAACATATCAATAGAGCTCAAATATTTACTCATTAAACTAAGAATGATTGAGGCAGTTCCTCCCATTTAATTTCATAGATTTACAGAGATTTTAAAACGTTGATCTATCAGTTAGTGTAGAAAGGGTCCTGGTCTTGGTTCCAATCTAGTCAGGACAATGACTAACTGTAATCCCTGGGAAAGCTGTGCTGTGATTTCCTTGTAAAACAAAAGAGAATGAAGTAAACAAGCTCTAAGATCCCTTTGATTCTGAAAATTATGAAATTTTATCAGAAAAACATCTCATTTTGTTATAGGTATTTCGTGAGGATCATAGAAGAGAATACACAGTAAGGAGGGCAGTATTTGCTTTCTTATCTAGTCAGCATTTGGTGGAATAGATGAAGGAAAAAAACAATTGCAGAAAATGTTCACCTCTCTAAAGAAGGAAGGAAATAATTTAAGATTTTTTTTCCTTAGACACCTTTTATTAGAATACTTACGAGGCCATGAGCATTTGTTCCCTTTTCCTTACTCCAAAGTTTTGGCTGATTGGGTTGTTTAGGTTTTTTAGAGTGATCCCAACTTGTATTACTAATATAAGTATACCCTTGGTAGCATGGGCAGGGTCGGGCTCCTGTCATCTACTAACCTGCCCCTGAATGTCAAGAGGTTTGCCTGGACTACTTCCCCGGCCTCTACGGCAAAGGGTGATCTTTGACAAACACCCCAGCCAATGCTGTAACTACCCTTTATTTGCCTGTTGAAAGTAGCAGAGGCAAATGACCAGAAGCTTCACTTTAACTTCTATAATAAAATTGTGTTCCTTAATAAAAGCATTCTTTCTCAAGTTACTGAGGCCTCTAAACTAGCAGAACCCAGAAACCCAAGAAAGAGAACCAAGCTATGAGTAGAACTTTATAATGTAAGATTCTTGTGTTACTTATGGCTCTTTCAGATAAAGATTTGATGAAGTCATGAAACGTCATATGTTAGTATATTGGTTACAAGCAGCTAAAGTAAAATCACTTTAAAGCAATGTAGTTCTCTTACCTGATTATAACCCTCAAAATGTTAACAAATTAATCTTTTCAAAAGATAACTCTAATGTTTGGGTATGTGTGTTGTTATTTTCTTTAAATCTTTCATTTGTTGATAAATTCCAATTACTCTTCTAGGGGATGGAAACATAGAGGTGAACAAAGCAGAAAGAGTCCCTTCTTTCACAGAAACTAACAGTTTCATACTAGTAACGGGACATTTAAAAAATCTGTAAGTAAATGAATAAATCTATATCAGGTCAGTAGAGGAATAAGTACAGAAATGAAAGCAGAATAAGGAAGACAGGAGTATCAAAAAGGGGGATGCTGTTTTTATGGAGGGGTCAAGGAACACATCAATGATCTGGACCATTTAAAGGGAGACAAGAATGGAGCAAGGAACGAGTCATGTAGATAGATGGGAAAAGCCAATTCCAGGCAGAGGAAACACAAAGGTAAAAGTCCTGAGGCAAGAGGGACTTTGGGGTACCTGGGGAAGAGCAAGAAGGACAGAGAGGCAGAGTAGAATAAGAGAAGTAATTTCCTAATATCTTTTTCTAAGAGAGGTCTGGTCAAACATAACTTCATGTTAATGTCAATTTCTATAAAATCCAGCAGAAATTATTTATTGAACTTCTGTGTCTCAGTTTTTCATTTATAAAATGGGTATGATAATAGCACTTCATAGGCTGTTGTCAGGACTGAATAATTTATGAAATGTAAAGTATAATTAAAAGTGTATCACTAGCACAATAACTAGCCATTTATATTTTATTCCGTTAGTAAACGACCATCATCTTTTTATTGATAGTAGTATCAATAATTGCATTTTTAAGGCTAATATTTTTTGCACTGACCATTAATTATTAGGGGAGTTACCTTATACATGTTATTAAAACATCAGGTAGGGTTATGGTATGTGATGGATCAAGCACAGAGGTTTGTATTATCAAAGTCTTATAAGAAAGTTTAAAATACATTAAAAATTGAGGTTTGAAATGTAGTAACTTAAGCTTAACATAACATGAGTATGATATCATATCAAATACTCACTTAAATGTTTCTTTATTTTTGTCAATCTTAGTTTCCTGTCTTCATGACAGCACAGAGCTCTTGGATGTTGGCAATGTCTTTCACATTCATTTCCAGCATGAGGTCTGAATTGATTCCTTGTTTCTCAATTATAACCATCATGGAATCAAGATTAATAACCTGCTTGGTGAGTTTTGTCCACCTTGGAATCTGGAGGCTTTGTACTCACTGTGGCCTGTCAGGCTCTGAGTCGTTCTTTCTACATGCTCCAGCAATGAGGTCAAGGACAGACACAGTCCAGGGAGTCCAAGGACTGCCTGCCTTAGGGCCACCCTTGTTGGGTTGCATTATTTCTTTCCCTCTCCCAGGCACAATTCATCATGGTTGAGGAGAATCTGAGAGTGGATTAAAAATTTCCTGATATATCCCCTGTGCTTAGAACAATGTCTGGCACATTAGAGGTACTCAGTAACTATTTGTAGAATCAATAAAAATAGAATAGGCATGATGGACAATGTTGGTCCCTCCTAAACAGACTGATGTTGAAGCATGGCTGAGGAAGAGCACCTGTCCACTCTGCTCCCCTGCAAGGCTGGGCTCCCACCTCCACCACCCACATGAAACATGCACATTTGTGATTAGCCCCTTCACCTCAGGGAACAGGATATCTGGGAAAGGCTTTGCTTTAGACATGAGGTTTTTGTGACCATCATATTTGGTTCTACTAGATACAACCAAGTTGAGTACAGCCTGTGATTTAAAAAAAAAATCACACTGGAAGAATTTTTACTTCTGGACCTACTGATCATTCCCTCAACATTCCTCCAGAAAATTTTTAGTGGGGGCCCATTCTGTATTAGATGCAGACCTAACTAATGTAGCACTGTAGAACTTTCAATCTAATTAGCATAAACATTGCCAAAAACCATGGCACCAAAACCACAAGTGCCACAAGAATAGTATCCTATATACCACATGATGTCAAGTAGGATGACTAATTTTCACTGAAGAGAACAGAAAGGCTTCAGAACAGAGGTAGGGTTCTCGATCACAGAAGGAATGAAGAATATTTCAATAGGCAGAGTGGATATGTGTTAATATATATACTGTAAAATACCACACCATCTGTTTCATTATTAATGCAGTATCCAGTTATTTCTTTGATTTCTTGTTTGGGTGTCCATTAGTCTTTGTCCTCCAAAACCATGATCATGAGCCACTTTAATAAAGAAACATTCATAGGTTAAAAAACCTAGTTGGCTTCTAAGGATGACTCAGGACACATGCTGAATCAGCATTAGAGGATTTGGTGGAGATATCGCCCTTTATTTTGTAGTTTCTTTGCCAAACACAGTCACTCGTCCCACACAGCAGATGTTTGACATTCACTCTTTCTCAGTTAATAATCATATTTACTTATTATAAAAGTGACCCGGGTGTGGTGGCTCACACCTGTAATTCTAGCACTTTGGAAGGATGAGGCAGGAGGATCCTGTGAGGCCAGGAGTTTGAAACCAGCCTGGGCAACACAGCGAAGCCTCCATCTCTACAAAACACAAAAATAAACAAAGTAGCTGAGTGTGGTGACATGGGCCTATAGTCCCAGCTACTCAGGAGGCTGAGGTGGGAGTATCCCTTCATCCAGGAGTTCGAGGCTTCAGTAAGCTATGACTGTGCCACTGCACTCCACTGAGGCCTTGCCGCTCTCTAAAAACAAAACCAAAAACTACCATCTTCCTTTGAGAATGTTTTCAAATATATTTCTCCTAACGAAGATGGGTGAAGAATATGACAAATACTTAATCTTTTTGAAAAATATTTAAAGGGATGATAACGTTGAGTGATTTTTCCAAATTCCCTTTCCATAGTATTACCCATTTATCAGGTAATACTCATGGAGTGCTTATATGTGTCAGTACAGGTGACAGGAAAGGTATTCTTAGTAGAGTTGTTAAATGTTACCAATATATACTCTATTACCTATAAATACAGTGTTTTTTCCCTCCAAACATGATATGATGTCTGATCCAACATTTAGATAAATGCTTTATTTTGGTTGCGCCTTCCCCCACCTTGCTGATCAGTCTCATGACTCAAGGAGCACTTAATAGTAACAAGCGGGTAGCATGGCTAGGGGACATGCAATCAATTAGCATCTACTGAGCACCTGCCATGTGCAGGGTACTGTTTAATGGCTGATGTTTTGAGTAATTTATTTAGTTTGTTGAAAGTGACAATCAGTTGAAGACAGAAAAGAGTAGGGACAGTTTTAAAGTTAAGCACAAAATGTATTGAATGGGAGGAGGCTGGAGGAAGACGGCTGACAAAACAAGTTGAAGACCTGAGTCCTGGCTGGAAGGAATTCAAAGTGTCCACCTGAGAAATGTCTAATTAAACAAGAACAGAGAAACTGCTACCTGCGGGAGGGTGCGTGAGGTGACTTTTCCTCTAAGTCGCTCCGCCTGCCCCGCTGCAAGCCAAAAGAGCGGCCTATGCGGCCCCTCGCACTGTGTTGGGATAGCGTCAGGCGGGGCGCAGCTGACGGCCGCGTTCAGTGGGCCAACAAGCAGCCGCCCCCACCTGCCGCGGTCGCTGGCCCCGCCCCCGGGCGCGCGGGCCAATGGGCTGGGCTCCAGGGGGCGGAGCGGGCGGCAGGCGCGGCCGTGGCGGTAGCTGCAGGGGTGGCGGCGGCTGTGTGGTGGTGGCGGCTGTGGCTGTGGCTGCGGCTTGGCAGGGCGTCCGCGGGTCGTGGGGGATGGGGACGGCGAGTTCCAGCCCTCGGCGGCGGCGGCGGCGGCGGCGGCCGTAGGTGTGGGGCAGGAGTTCGCGTCCGGGACGCGGGATGGAGTGCCGTGGGGAGTGTGGGGAGATGGCGCTCGCTCTGGCCGCGGAGGTTGTGGCTCTGGGCTGGTGTCGCCCACGCTAGCGCCAGCGAGTTGACGTTCAGGGTCCGGGAGGTCCTCGGGGCGGCCTCGAGCGGAAGCGGTTGCGGGCTGCGCTGGGGACGGGTGCCCGCGGGCCCGGACTGGAGTCCTCGGGAAGTGTCTGGCTGGGTCGAGGGGCGCGCGGGGCGAGGCAGGGGCGGACGAGCGGGAAGACGCGGGCGGGCGCTGCAAGTTTGCCTCGGATCCCAGTTGAGTGCCCCAAGTTGGGCGACGCCAGCGGGCAGGCGGGGAGAAGCTGGCCGGGTGTACCTTCCTCCCCTTCCAGGATCCCCTCCCCCGAGCGTGTCTCAGCCCCGCTCCCTTTGATAGCCGCCAGTCCTCTTCGCCTCACTGCGGAATTCAGGGGTTCCTTTACCCTTCCCCCATTGGTTTCCTTCACTGGGTGTTCAAGTCGATCTTTCTCACTGGGGATCCTTTTTGGAAGTTTGGTGATGTTTTCTGAAATTACGGTCTGACACGTGCAAAGGCTGAGTAGAACAACAGACATCTCATGTTCGGTATTTACTTTTCCTTACGGTAGTTCGCCTCACCTAGGCGGTGGCTGTTTATTACTTTGGGGGAAGGAGACAGAAGGTTTCAAACACCGTCTTTCGCCTTCTCTCCGAGTGCCCCTTCTGGAGAGTCTCTGTCGTCTCCTCCGGTCTCTCTCCCCCTGTCTCTCTTCCCGCTCCTTACTGCCAGGTCTCGCCCTTCCACCTTTTCCCAGCCATGGCTCTAGGGCAAGTCTAGTGCTCTGCAAAATAGGAATGACAAGCTGGGAGATTGCAGCTACCACCAGGAGAACGGACCCCTGTGCATTTGCTTTTCTAGGTGTCCGGGAACCCGGTCTGTGATAGAAACCTGGTGTTCCCGGGGAGGATCTTGGCTTTGGCTTAAACAGAGCAGCCAAGGACGTTCCTCCCTTGACTTTCAGCCCTTTTGATATCTCCAGAGTTTATCTCACCTTTTCACCACCACCCCTCTTTAGAGACCAAGAGTAGCGTTCCCCATTGTTTTTTGGATCTTTGACATCCTCTGTTTTCTAAAGATGGATCTTTTTCTGGGCGGGGGTGGGGAGGGGAATATTAGGAGGTGTTTTATGAACGCTCCAAGTAGCTTTTTGTTCTACATTTACCTTTTTCTTTATTATTCTTTGGGAATTAGCTTTGTTTCCTCCTTACTCAGTTTGGGAGAGGAGAGTCCCCTTTGAAGACAAATACTTCAAAATTAGATATGAAAGTGAATATTCAGAATGAGTGAATCACAACAAAATTATGGGAGTCTTGGAGATTAGGTCCTTTTGTGTAGTGATTTCTTTACGCAATTTGCCAGAAATGTCTATTTCAAAATGCCTCTTGATTATGGGAACTGTGTGAGAAACCCTGATGCCATAGCTTTATTAGCTTTACAGTATATACAGTTCTTGTCTCATGATTCTGAGAAAAGTTGGAGTGAACTTGAAGATAATAGGATAGGCCTGAGTAGAAAATGTTTCGGTCCCCTAATCAGCAGGAAATAGAACTTTGGCTAAGACGAAGAAAAGTACCGCCCGAGAACGTATAGTGGTTGGTCATTACTGCTCCCCTCACCTCCTTAAAACAGAATATCCACCTCAGTTATAAGCACCTTCACTTACCCACCTGTAAAGGCTCTTGACCTAGGAACATGGGCTTTTATAGCCACTGCTCTTGGTCCCAAGGGATTAGTACCACATTGAACAAAGTTCATGCCCAGAAGTCATCTGGAAGAGTTGTCGTTCTTGTACCACTTATTCACTCAGCTTTCACTAAGAAAATTTAGTCTGATCCTATTTTGTGATAGACAGTCCTGTAGAACCTTTGCATCTTGGGTAGCAATGGACAGTACTGATGGGGCCTAAGGTATAATGTGAGTTTCCCAAGTATATTGAATGTCCTAAGGGAAAGTAGAGGGATGCTTTATTTTTAGTGGAGGAAATGAAAGGCTCCTTGCAATTCCCTCCACAACTACACCAGCGCCGCATTCCTAGGCACCGCTGAAATTCTTTTGTTATTTAAGATCAGGTTCATATTCTCTAGAATTTTATGTAAATGGAATCATACCATGGATATATAGTGTGTGTGTACCTGGCTTCTTTGATTTAGCTTGATGCTTTTGACATTCATCCATGATGTTTTGCTATGTCATGGATATTTAATGTTAAATAGCATTCCATCATAAGGCTGTACCACAGTTTGTTTATCTGTTGATGGAGATTGGGTTTTGTTTTTGACTATCATGAAAAAATTGCTATGCATTTAATTGCAAGTTTAGGAGTGAATATATGTTTTCATTTCTTTTGGATATATATAAAAGGAGATTTACTGGGTTGTATGTTCATTGTACATTTACCTGTGTAAGAAACTGCCAGGCTGTTCACAAAGTGATTGTATGCCTTGTATAGAAGCATGTATTACAGTTACAGTTGCCCTACATCCTCACCAACAGTTAGTATTTCAGTCTAGCTGAAATTAAAATTTCTTGTGACTATTCAGTAGTATCTCATAGAAGTTTCAATTTGCATTTCTCTGATACTAATGGTATTGAGCAATATTTTATATACTTATTTCCCAGTTGTGTATCTTTTTTTGCGGAGTGTATGTTCACTTCATACTTACTATTTTATTGTATTTCTTATTTTATTTTTATTTAATTGTAAGAGTTCCTGATATATTTGGTTACAAATCCTTTGTCAGATATTTTCTTCCAGTTTGTGGCTTGCATTTTATTTCAACACTGTCTCTCAAAGAGCAGAAGTTTTAAATATTTTTGTTCAATTGTTTGTTGTTAGTGTATAGAAATAAAATTGATTATAGTATATTGACTTTGTATTCTGTGATCTTGCTATATTCATTTATGAGATGTAGTAGCTTATTTATAGGCTTAAGATTTTTTTAGGTACACAAACACATCATCTCTGAGTATTTTACTACTTTCTTTTTTAATCTGAATGCATTTTCTTTCTTTCTCTTGTCTACTGTACTAGCTAAGACCCTCAGTAACAATATCAATCCTAATCTTAAGGAGAAAACCTGTAGGTTTTTTGTAAATGCCTTTTATCAGATTGAAGAAATTATCTTCTATTCCTACTTTGTTGACTCTTTTAATCATGAATAGGCGTGGAATTTTGCCAGGTGCTTTTTCTGCGTCTTTTGAGATGATCGCATGGTTTTTCTCTAGTGAACATTAAACTAAGCTTGTATTCGTTGGACAGACGCTTCTTGGGCATTATATATTATCCTTTTTATATATTGTTGGATTTGACTTGCTAATACTGTGTTAAGAAATTTTTTCTGTTTGTGTGTGTCTGTGTCTGTGTCTGTGTGTGTGTGTGGGAGGCGTTAATGTCTCTGGTTTTGGTATCAGGGTAATACTGGCCTCATAGAATGAGTTGGGAAGTGTTCTTGTCTTTTCTGTTTTCCAAGAGTTTGTATAGGATTATTTTATCTGGTTCAGTGAGTTTTATCAGTGAAGCCCATGTAGGTGTACAGTTTTCTTTGTGAGAAATTTTGAATAATGAATTCAGTTACTTAATACATGTAGGGCTATTCTCACGTTTTCTGTTTCTAGTGTGAGATAGTCATTTGCGTCTTTCAAGGAATTTTTTCATTTCATCTGAGTTGTTAAATTTATTGGCATAAAGTTTGTAGCATTCCCTCATATCCTCCTATTCTTGTATCTGTAGGGTCTGTACTGATGTATTTTCTTCATTCATATTAGTGATTTGTGTTTTCTCTGTTTCTTGATCAGTCTAGTTAGATATGTATCAATTTAATTGTTCTTTTCAAAGAACCAGCTTTTGGTTACATTGAATTTTCTCTATTGTCTGTTTTCTAAATCATTTATTTCTGTTCTTATCATTATTTATTTCCTTCTGCTTACTTTGGGCATAACTTGCTCTTTGTTTTCTAACTGCTTAAAGTAGAAGCTTAGATCATTGACTTCAGACCCTTCTCTTTTACAATAAAACTTCTAAAACTGTATCTAAGTATGACTTTTACTGTGTAATCTCCGCATTTTGAAATGGATTTTCATTTTCATTCAGTTCAAAATATATTAAAATTTCCCCTTGTGGAAATTTGACCCATTGGTTATTTTAAAATTATTTTTTATAATTTACAGATATTTGGGGATTTCCTGGTTATCTTTCTAATATTAGTTTCAAATTTAATTTTGTTTTGGTCAGAGGACATACATTGTGTGATTTCAGTCCTCTTAAGTTCATTGGGACTTGTTTTATCATCCCATATATGGTCTATCTTAGTGACTATTCCATATACATTTGAAAAGAATGTATATTCTTCTGTTTTTGGGTGGAATTTTCTGTAAATGTCTATCAGGTCAAGTTGATTGATAGTGTTATTCAAGTCTTCTATGTCCTTAATGATTCTTAATTATTTTCTGTTATTCTATCAATTACTGAGAGAAGAATGTTGAAATCTTGTCATTGGGGATTTGTCTATTTTTCCATCCATTTCTCTCTCTTTTTTTTTTTTTTTTTTATCGTATTCTGGACCTCTATTTTTAGGTACAAATAATTTCAAGATTGTTGTCATTATGATGAAATCACTCATTCATCATTATGAAATATTGTTCTTTACCCTTGGTAAAATTCTTTGTCTGATACCTATATTATAGAGCTACTTTGGCTTTCTTAGTATTAGTATTTGCATGGTGTATCTTTTTCTGCGGTTTACTTTCCATATATCTGTGCCTTTATATTTCAAGTCTGTGTTTTAATAGGCAAAATATAGTTGGGTCTTTCCTTTTTACTCACTCTGAGAATCTCTGCCTTTTTATTGGGCTGTTTAGATCATTTATATTTAATATAATTATTAGTATGATTGGGCTTAAGTCTGTTACTCTGCTGTTTGTTTTTTAATTTGTTCCAGTTGTTGTTTCCTTTTTCTTCTTGTCCTGCCTTCTTTTTTTGTTTTTTGGGATAATTTGAAATTCTATTTATGTCCGCTATTGACTTATTAACTTTATCTCTGGAGATTTTGGTATATATTTTTAACTTACAGTATACCTTCAAGTAATATTACACTACTTTACCTATAATGTAAGAGCTTTACTGTATACTTTTGTTTCCTCCTCCTTTATGCTATTGTCATACATTTTGATTCTGCATATGTTATGAATGTCACAACATATTGTTATTACTTTTGTTTTAAATATCAGCTTTAAAAAAATTATAAAATGTGCCTGTTTTGAAGATTTGTTGGGGTGTGTCTAGAGTACAGTTTTCATTAGAGCTAGGTTAGATGTTCTATGAGGCATGCCCTGGGATCTCCCCTGGGGTGTTCAGTAGCTCTCTCTACTCTGGCTGATGAAAACTCGGAGTTCTTCCAGCCCTGTGGAAAACCTGGGAATTGTCCATCTATAGCTTTCTGGAAATACTTTGCCAATCCTTGTGGTGTTTTGCTCTATAGATGTACATCTTAGTGTTCAGCAAGATAATTAAGAAATTCCCTATGTAAATTTCTGGAGCTTTTTCTTTCTATATCCTTAGTCTCTGGTACTCTGTCCTATAGATTCTGGTGACTCTAGTCTTCTGGAACTAGGATCTCTGTCTCTTCAACTTGTCAAGAGTGCCGCAATCTAGGATGTGAATTTAGGCAGAAAGCTGGGGTAATTGTGGGACTCACCTCATTTGTTTGTGATCCCATCTCTCAGAGATGACAGCCCTGAGCCCAGTGCTGTGTGTAGTTCAGTGTCTGAAAACAGTATATATATTTGTCCATTTTTCCAGTTGTTTACTACAGTGGAAGAATATGTCTGTTTTTATTTATTCCTTCATTTGATATATCTTTTCTTTCTTTTTTTTTTTTTTTTTTTTAGACAGTTTTCCTCTTATTGCCCAAGCTGCAGTGCAGTGGTGCAGTCTTAGCTCACTGCAGCCTTCATCTCCCAGATTCAAGTGATTCTCCTGCCTCAGCCTCCCAAGTAGCTGGGATTACAGGCACGTGCCACCACACCTGGCTAAGTTTTTGTATTTTTAGTAGAAATGGGGTTTCACTACGTTAGCCAGGCTGGTCACAAACTCCGGACCTCAGGTAATCTGCCTGCCTCAGCCTCCCCAAGTGCTGGGATTACAGACATGAGCCACCATGTCTGGTCACATTCGATATATCTTTTAAGGATATTTTAATCTAGAGACTTTTCTTTCCATCTTTTTTCCTGCAGTTTATTTGTTGAAGAAATCATATTTATCCTATAAAATGTCCCACAGTCCAGATTTTCCTGGGTATATGCTATGGCATAATTTAACATGTTCCTTGGTCATATAGCTTTTCATAAAGTGGTAGTTGGATATAGAACAGGGAGCTTCAACCTTGGCACTATTGACCTTTTGGGCTGGATAATTTTTTGTCAGGGGTGAGGGCAGTCCTATGCATGTAGGATGTTTCGCAGCATCCCTGGCCTCTACCCACTAGATGTCAGTAGACTCCCCCTCCCCAGTTATGACAAAAATGTCTCCAGATTATCTTTAAATGTTTTTAGACCCATGTTCTGCTATGAAAAGTAGGCTACCTAAACTAACAGAGTTGACTTCAGGAAGATGAAGCAAAATTAACAATATTGATAATGTCACCACTGCAGATAGAAAGAATACTAATCCGTTCAGTCTGGTACCACAGACATTTTGAAGAGAACACATGAGGAAGATTTTGGGAATATAAAAGTTAAGGCTACACCGAATGGCTGACTTGAACAGTTTCATAGAGGATGCGAATTTCTGTGTGAGAAGGAAAAAATACTAGAGGCAGTAATAATATAAATGGTAAAAACACAAGTGTTTTAAAAAAATTATATGTTGCTTCCAGAAATGTTTTTCTGCAACTTGCTGAAAAACTTAAGATATTGGACATCTGTGATGGATACATTGATGGTTTTACTCTTTTTGACTGAACACTACAATGTTATTATAAGCCAAGAATTTCAGACTTGCAGAAGGTATTATTACATATATTAATGTGCTTTTCATACTTAAAGTGTATTTTTGTGATAAGTTACTTCAAACAAAATCAAGTCAGGGGAGATTAATAAAGTAACCCTTTTAAATTAAAAGTGAACTACCATTTTTCCAAATATTTCCCAATATCATCATCCTGTGGATGAAGGATGGCAGATAATGTATTTCTTTAAAGGTTTAAGAGAATGATTGAGATTGAGAGACTTCTCAAAATTTCCCTCCAACAACTTTTATATAACCATCGAACTAACATTCCTTGATCCCCAGCCAACTATTTTGATTCTGTGTCAGGTCCTATGCACAATAGTTAGCTGTTTTGTTGTGATGGCTTAGAGGTAGATCTGGTTTGGGGGGGTGTTGAGAATAACCCAGAGCAGATATGAGAGACAGACTTTACCTCCTTGAGGTCCCTGAGAATTGTCCGGACCCACTCTCCTTAGCCTTCAGAATCTTTTCTTTATCCCCAATTGATGTCCTTCAGTTTTGAGTCATCAGTGGGTGATTGTCCATGGTGCATCATTCTCTGGTGGAGTATGAAGGAGTGTTTGTTTTTTAGGTGTCTTCAGTACTGCTTGTCATATTAGTACTGTTAGGTTTGAGACCTAATGGATAAATTTTTTTTAACTTTTAAAATTAAGTCTAAAAATTATTATAAAAGCAGGTAATCAAGAAGTCTTGCATTCTTATACAGCCTTGGGGCTAACTGGCTTCATTTCCCCCAGAACTGTTTGCATGTGAGAAGTGGCCCTCTTTGCTTTCTGTATCAGTGGGTAGTCTCCATCACCTCTGTTTGTCTCTTTTATCTTCCTTGTCTCTCTCCATCTCATTTTCTCTTTCTCTGCTTCCCTTGTCTCTGCATATTTCTTTGTTCTTTCCCTCTTGTCTTTTTTCTCCTCTACACTTGTCTCTCTCTCTCCTTCTCACACCTCCCTTTATCTCTCTTTCCCTGCTTTTCTCTCCCTCATTGTGAGCTCCTTTATGTCTTGTCACACCCCCACCTCTGTCCATACACCCTTTTTCTCTATCAGGAACTTGTTGATGATTTTATCAGTGATGCTTCCAGTTCCATTTTAATCAGCAACACAATCCTCTTTATTAAGGGTAATGATGTATGAGTGCAAAATAATATATTTTTATTTATTTATTTATTTACTTATTTACTTTTTTGAGATGGAGTCTCTGTCACCTGAGCTGGAGTGCAATGGCGTGATCTCAGCTCACTGCAACCTTTGCCTCCGGGTTCAAGTGATTCTCCTGCCTCAGCTTCCTGAGTAGCTGGGATTACAGGCACACACCACCACACCCAGCTAATTTTTTTTTTTTTTTTTTAGTTGAGATGGGGTTCCACTATGTTGACCAGACTGGTCTCGAACTCCTGACCTCCCAAAGTGCTGGGATTATAGGCATGAGCCACCATGCCCTGCCAAAATATTATATTTTAAAATAGACTTAATAGGGTGTTTGAGGTTGAGGGACTTCCTGAAAAATTTCCTTCCAAAAACCTTATTTATGATTGAATCGTGGTTGTACTCTTCAGCCTCCTCTTGGCTTGGGGATTCCTTTGTTTCCTCTTTTTAGTTTGCTTCAGTTCAGGCATCATTGGTTTCCATAGTGAGAGTCCTTGGTGCTGTTTTCTTTTTCAGCACGATTAGAAGGAAGTTTCGTTTTGAGGTTTCCTGAGTATTTGTGGCAGGACTTTGGTCTTATTATTTTTGGGGTTTGAGGGGAAAATTTGTGTAAGTTGGGTCCGAAAAATCCAGTATGGTGCCAAAGTAACCAAGGAGTTGAGATTTCTTATTTATCTTTTCTGAGTAGCACCTGAGGAGCCAAATGTGTTGTATTTTCTTAGCATTGTTTTTCCTGTAAGGGTTCAAAGTTATGTGAGGTGTCCCTCTTTCTTCGTCAATGAGTATTTTCTCTCACCCTACTACCCTACCTTTGGTTCTGTCATGCTCACTTCCTTTTCTGTTTGTTAAGTGGGTAGTCTCTCCTTTTATTTTTCTTCTTATTTTCTCTTTTTGCCTTCACTTGTTTCTGCCGTCCTTGATTTTCCTCTCTCTTCCTGTGTCTGTACCTCATTTTCTTTCCACTTCTGCTCGGCACATTCTCCTCTTTTTCTTTTTCTCCCTGTGTGATCATTTTTCTCTCTGACCCCAGCACTACCCACCGTCTCCCTCCCTGTTTGTCCATGAGTTCTTTCTGAATGTTCCAGCACTGAGATAAGTGCCATCACTTGTTCCAGCAAGTGGTGTGATATGGAGGCTATGTGCTTTCCTGCTTCTGCTGCTTGCTAAAATTATTCCATCTTTCTCAGACTTTTTTTTTCTCTCTTATTATGAGGTGAGTTTGAGAGTGCAGTTAAGAAAGAAAGGGCCCGGCACAGTGGCTCACACCTGTAATCCCAGCACTTTGGGAGGCTGAGGCAGGCAGATCACCTGAGGTGGGGAGTTTGAGACCAGCTTGGCCAATATGGCGGAAACCCATCTCTACTAAAAGTACAAAAATTAGCTGAGCTGGTAGTGAGTGCCTGTAATCCCAGCTACTCGGGAGGCTGAGGTGGGAGAATTAATTGAGCCCGGGAAGCAGACGTTGCAGTGAGCCGAGATCCCCCCATTGCACTCCAGCCTGGGCAACAGAGCGAGACTCCATCCCCTCCCCCAAAAAAAAGAGCAAGAGAGGCCTAAGTGGAAAATACTACCCTCCACAGAGGGCAGAGGGGCAGAGTAGATGGCTGGTTTTGAGGTAGTTCATTCTTCATTCAGAAGTGTGGCGCCCTTCCCCAACCCCTGGGAGAGGGAGGAAAACGGTGGTCCACAGAAGTGCCTCATAAGAAATGTAGACTAGTCATCTGAGAAAGCCTTTAGCCGCATCTAATCCTCAGGTGACTTTTTCTCTGACCCCCTCCGCCTGCCCCCCTGCAAGCCAAAAGGGCTGCCGACACTTTCCACGTTGTCGGGACAGCGTCAGGCCGGCCGCAGCTGATGGCTGTGTTCCGTGAGCCAGCTAGCAGCCGCCCCCACCTGCTGCGGTCGCCGGCCCCGCCCCCGGGTGCGCGGGCCAATGGGCTGGGCTCCAGGGGGCGGGGCGGGCGGCAGTGGCGGTAGCTGTTGGGGCGGCGGTAGCTGTTGGGGCGGCGGCGGCAGCTGTGTGGTGGCGGTGGCAGTGGTGGCAGTGGTGGCGGTGGTGGCGGTGGCGGTGGCGGCGCGGCGGCTTGGCCGGGCGTCCGCGGGCCGTGGGCGATGGGGGCGGCTAGCTCCAGCCCTCGGCGGCGGCGGCAGCGGCCGTAGGTGCTGGGCGGGCGTCGGCGTCCGGGACGCGGGATGGAGCGCCGTGGTGAGTGTGGGGAAGTGGCGCTCGCTCTGGCCACGGCGATTTTGGTTCTGGGCTGGGGCCGTCAGCGCGAGCGCTCACGAGTTGCCGCCCAGAGTCCGGGATGCCCGCGGGGCTGCCCGGAGCAGAAGCGGCTGCGTGCTGTGTTGGGGACGGGTGCCTTCGGGTCAGGGCTGGAGTCCTCGGGAAGGGTCTGGCCGGGTCGAGGGGTGCCCTGGGTGAGGCAGGCGCAGACGAGCCGGGTAGGACGCGAGCGGTGGCCGGGAGCAGACGGGTGACGATCGTAATTAAAGTTAGCAATTAAAGTTAGCACACAGCGCGTACCACGGTCAGCCTGCCGTTCTAAAGGCTTTGCCCATTTTAACTCTTTTAATGTTCACGACAGTCCATGACTGTTGGACTCGGTTTTCACACGGGGAAACCGAGGTTAAAAACACGGCCAGGCACACAGACTAGTGGTTGGCAGCGTCGGGACCTAAACTCAGGCGCTTTTGCTCTGGAATCCGTGCTCCTGACCTCTACGCGTCTGGGTTCTTGTCTGGATTCCTGTCCCGCTCCCACCTGCCCTGACTACAGTCCTCACTCCAATTGGGCTCTCATTTCTGAGATATTTTAGGATTTCCGTGATGCATTGTTCTCCTGGTCTCTGTCTTTTGGGTTTCGTTTCGCGTTTCCCTGAGTCTCACAGGTTTGTCCCAGTTCAATTGTGGACGTGTTTTGGGGTTTCACAGTTTTAATTAAAAACATATTTTTTGGACGGGTGAGCTGGAGTTGGACGTTTCAAGTTGGAGCCCTCGTGACTGACGAGGCTCTTGTCTCTATATGTTGATATTTTCTAAACTGTGTTTCTCTGAGTATATTGGCCCGAAACCTTTTAGGAGGGCAGAGTGTGAGCTTTCCTTCCCTTCTCTCCATCTGTCACTGTGACTGTATCTCTTGTCTGTGGTTTATCTTTCTTCCGTCGCTACCAACGTCGGCTCTTCATTTTGGTTGCTCCATTCTTCCCTCTTTAAATCCTTGGCTGAGGAGCGTGCTCTTTGGCAATGGGTAGTTTTGGCTGGCCAAAGGACAGCACTGCCTGCCAGGAATGCTGGACATTCTGGAGGCGTGGGATACTGGGCAGCTTCCTCTTTTTAAAGCGTGCTAGGTTCAAACTGTACAGAAATGAAGTGCATATGTATTGCATGCCTTATTTTACAAATTGTTTACATAATATTGATAAAACTCTTTCTCACATGTCCCTAGTTTGTTTTAGTGGAGAGTGCTTTTTAAAACTATAAAGATTTAAGCGTCATTTCAGGATGAGCTCTCCTAATTTTTTTTTAGCATCTTAATGCTTTAGATTCTTGCCAAATCTGAAACTGTGCTGAAATAGCAGATTTCTGAAATATCTGGCAATTTTTCCTCAAGAAGAAATGGTAAAATGAGAAATAATAAATATAGATATTTGAGGCAGTTTTGCAGTTCAGTTAGCCTAAAATGAAACTACTGCCATAATGTGCATTTGACAGGGGGTATGCGTCGGGCAGTGGACATTTGATTGACACAGGCTCCTGAAGTTGTGGGGGATAGGAAATTTGTGTCTACATTTTTAATGCACATATTACTCAGATTTACAACATACAATGCAAGTAGTTTTGCATGGTAATTTTCTTCTTGCTGCGGAATTCTTTGAGAAGTGGATAGTACGTGTTTTTAATGTTGTTGGTTTTAAGTTGAAAGAGATGCACCAGAATTAGTGGGTCACAAATCTTTTGCACAAGTCTATTTGCACACTTCAGATTTCACTTGGAAGCTTTTAGTAGGTTTCCAGAGTCAGTTAAGTTTCTACAATTGTTTCCAGTCCTGTATTTCTTGCTCACAATCCACAAATGTATCGTAGTGAAGCCATATCTTGTTGGAAAACAATTTCCCTCAGTAAAGCACTGCTAGTAATAACGGCTAAGTTACTGAATCTTTATGATGAACCAGGTACTCTGTTAAGTACTTTGCATTCATCAGTGCTTATTAAATTAAGTTGCCAGTTGCAGTCTGTTAGTAACTACATTTTATGTTACTGCCAAGAAGAGAATATTCATTTTAGCACATGAGAAAGTAGTGTATATGATCTTGCAAAGTGTATATTGTCCCAGCTTCTCATCATAGCTCATTTATGAAAGCTTGGATTAAGTTTGTTATTTTAAACATTTTTTCATTTGTAATGGTTCCTTACTTTGGAATATGAAAAATAGTAATATATAACAAAATTACTATAATGCTGACCAGAGGTAGAGTATAATCATTTTTTGTAAGAGAAGAAGAGTCCCTCTTCTCCTTGCCATGTGTTTTTTATTGTTTGTTTTTTGCAGATTTTTAAAGTCTTGTCTAAAAATGTTCCAGCATTTTTGCAACACTTTAAAAGCTTGGGTTACTCTTTTACATGAAATTAATTAAAGTAAATTATTTCTACTAAAATAGGTAAATTGTTTTAATGTCTTTAATTTTTGTAATCATCTTTATCAGTGACAATGACTAGTTCTCTAATTTACCAAGTTTAAAAGCTGTCAGAACTAAACAGAATGACTTTATTAAGTAAACTGCAAAAATGATGTTTTGTTACACTAATAGCCTTTTTGGTTAGTGATTTGTAAAAGAGCTGCCCAAACAAGGCACTTTGAATTTTTGTTTTGTTTTTGTTGATGGGAAGGAAGGCTTAGTTATAATACTAATGCTCAAAAATTGCGCTAAATTCATTTTAGAAATGATGTACACATTTAAGGGTTAATGTTAGATAGATTTGAAACTAGTTTAAGTGTAGAAATTAGATTCTCAGAAATAATTTGAGATTAGCAAAAGGATATTGAATACACAAACTTTAAAAATTATCAAAATGTGGGGTCCCCTGATTAATAATCAGGCGGAGCAATAGTAGAAACACAAGTTTGATTTCAGTTTTATGTAATCTTCCCTCAGCTTCATATGCTTTTCTTTTTGAAACATACCATTTTAGAGAGTTTTTAAAAAATTTATATTTTCGGCTGGGCGCAGTGGTTCATGCCTGTAATTCCAGCACTTTGGGAGGCTGAGGCAGGTGGATCACAATTTCAGGAGATCGAGATCAGCCTGGCCAACATGGTGAAACCCTGTCTCTACTAAAGCAGAAAAAATTAGCCAGGCATGGTGGCATGCGCCTGTAGTCCCAACTACTTGATAAGCTGAGGCAGAGGAATCGAACCTGGGAGGCAGAGGTTGCAGTGAGTCGAGATCATGCCATTGTGCTCCAGCCTGGCGACAGATCAAGCCTCCGTCTCAAAAAAAAAAAAAATTATATTTTCACTTCACAACATTGCAACAACCCGGAGTGATTTTTGTTCTATAAAAATTAATTGAAACTTTATAAGTTTATAAGCCTATTCTTTTGGTAAATATATTATTCATTCTGCAGATAGTTATAAGTAGTTCATTTCTCATATGCCAAGCATTGTGCTATGAGCAGAGAACACGTGGTTAGCAAACAGACATGGTCTTGATTTCCATGTGATTATAGTATGTAATCTGTAGGTAGGAAGACATGATCTATTTGAACTGTGGTAAGAGCAGTGATGAAAAATAGAGGATGCTATGCAACATCTCATAGGAGATTCTATTCTGGTTTGGTGATAGTGGTTATGTGGGGGGAAGGAAGGTCCAGGAAGGTTTCTTTGAGGAGGTGAGCTTTGAGCTGAGATCAGAATAAGTATACAATGTAGAAGGACTATTCCAAGCAAATAGAATTACATATAGACAAGACCCTGAACTGAACAATTGGTGTTTTTCAAGCTGTAGGGTCATGACCTGTTACGTGTATGAAACCAAGTTGGTGAGCTGCACCCAGCATTTTAAAAAATGAAATGGGATGGAATATTTAAAAACTCGAATACATCACATGGAGCCTTACCCAGAAGCTGGGCCACACACAGACATAATACACTTAACATGTATACCAGCTCATGATGTAAAATTATTTCCTGGTGAGAGTCATCATAAACAAATACTGTTAGAAGAATGAGAAGGAGGTGTGTGTGGCAGGAGTGTTGAGAGCTAAACAGTTGTGTTTCCATATGACATTGCACTGGTATGTAGGAGCCAGATCTCATGTTGAGCATTATAAAGCATGATAGCTTCTCACTTGTTCTTTGGAACAGTTTTCAGCAGAGAAATGACATTACGAGATTTATGTTTGAAAAGTTCACTCACTACATTTGGGATGGGACAAGAATGGATGCAGATAGATCATTAGGAGCTTAGTACAGTAGCTCAGAAAAGAAATGATGGTAAATCACTAAATTGGCAGTAGAGAGAAGTGGATTGATCAGGGAACCATGTGGATCAGAAAGGAAAAAAAACTATGGAGTTCAGTGAGATATAGGAAGGATTAAATGATACAATAATATATCTTACATATGACTAGAAATGGATATTACATAAAACTTTCTAGTGGGCCAGGCATGGTGGCTCATGCCCGTAATTCCAGCATTTAGTTAGCCGAGGTAGTAGGATCACTTGAGCCCAGGAGTTTGAGACCAGCCTGAACAACATAGTGAGACTGTGTCTCTACAAAAAAAAAAAAAAAATTTTTTTTAACTAGCCAGCTGTAGTGTTGTGCCCCTGTAGTCCCAGCTACATGGGTGCCTGGCGCGGGCAGATGCCTCAAGCCCAAGAATTTGAGGTTACAGTGAGCTATAATCACACCACTATACTCCAACATGGGTGACAGAGCGAGACCCAGACTCAACCCCTTCCCTAAAAAAAAAAAAACCTCCAAAAACTTTCTACTGTAAATTTTATAGAGGTCCTTAGTCATCTATTATTTTCGAAGTAGTCAAATACTCAAGATGAAATAGTTGAAAAAAAGCTGTCAATAATAAAGTGTGAGTCAATTTAATTCCTCTAGTCATTTCCTTTTTGATTTCAAGAGATATGAACAAGATTAGGACTTTTAACTCTGGAAAAGCAAAATGAGGGTGAAGAAGAAAATAACTGATTTTCTTGAGTTTCAGCTATGTGCCAGCATTAGGTGTTTTAACATATGAAGTCTTCTGATTTTGTGATCCCTTTTAATCCTCACACAAGCATGTCAGCAAATTGTACTGGTCACTTATCTAGAAAACATTAGAGCCAGGATTCAAATCCAAATTTTTCTCATACCGAAAGGTTACCTTTTTATTACCATCCTGAGATTATCAAAAATAATGCTCTGATAATCACACATTTATTTATTTAACCAATCAGGGTATGTCAGATTAATGGATGTCCTTGTAACTTGTTTTCAACATAGACATATCCTTGATGAGACTTGGTAACCCAGGATGTGTCATGTGTGTGTATGTATATATGTATGTATATGCATTATTAGGAAAAACTAACTAATTGGACTTCTTTTACATTCTGGACACTTCTGCAGTATTGTGTCATGTAATCCCTACAACAATCTTCCTGAAATAGGTGTTGTCAGGACCGTTATTCCCATTTTATAAATGAGCATACCAAAGTAAAGAGATGAGTAGATCATACAATAAGTTACATAAGAGGATTTTTAAAACAGATATTTCTTTTTTCAAAGCCCATATCTCATCTTTATTTTTGAAGGTGATGTAATGGAAGGAGAATGTGACTTTCTACTAAGTGATGTTTCAGAACAACTTTTACAATTAAAATAAAATTCTATACTCTAGGAATCTACAGGAAGTTATTAAGAGCATGGATTTTGGCATCAAGACAAAGTTTAAGTCCTAGTTCATTATCAGTTGAGAGCTTAGACAAATTTTTAACCTCTAAACCTCAGGTTCTTCATTTATGAAATGAAAAGAAAAAGTTTGCATGTCAGAGTTGTCAGAATTACTGGCACTTAATAAATGGAAACTGCTAATATCAGTAATACAGTGATTATTGATTTTTAAAAATTTATCAATTTTTAAAATTGGGCTGTTTGTGAAAATCTAGTGTAATGTTTCCCTGGCTAATTTATAGTATTTGTGTTTCTTTCTCTCTCCCCGCTTGTTTTTGTTTTGTTTCTTATCCCCTTAAGGATTTCAGTTTTTCTGACTGTTTCATGAAAGGATGATTGCTCACAAACAGAAAAAAACAAAGAAAAAACGTGCTTGGGCATCAGGCCAACTCTCTACTGATGTTACAGCTTCTGAAATGGGGCTCAAGTCCTTAAGTTCCAACTGTGTTTTTGATCCGGATTACATCAAGGAGTTGGTGAATGATATCAGGAAATTCTCCCACATGTTACTATATTTGAAAGAAGCCATCTTTTCAGGTTTGTCACTTTTCTATTAACATCCTTACTGGATAGTTTGTAAAATTTTAAATGCTGGCCTAGCCGGTAAGTTTGTACACAGTGGTAGGAACAGGGTATTCTACTTTAGTTATTTTAGGGCTTTTTCCCCCAAATCCTTGATGTTTACAGTGTAAACCATTTTATAATCAGATAATAATGTCATATAGAATAGAAACTTCACTGTGAGGGAGTAAGAATACAAAAATGAAAAATGTCTTTGATTCCTGTGGTTGGGTCCATTTGACATAGGAAAATTTGAGATCATTGGGATTTTAACCTTTTTGTTAATGGTAACACAGTGCATTGACTGGTCTTTAACAGGCAGACTAATGTGTATCATTTACACTGTTGACACTATTACCTAAATTCAGCTTTCTACATTTTAGATGAAGTTTGACATCTAAAATAACTGCATTTGAGTGATTTTTTTTTTATAAAAATCAGACTTAATTCTGTTTTGCTGATAATGTAACATCTTGAATTAAGGGCTGATCACAGAATTTTCTGTCTAGTTAGAAATGGATAATGGCACATGAGACTCTGTTCTCCTAAAGTAAAAGACTATATATCTCTGACTCATTCCTAGTACCTTTCTTTCAGTGTTTAGTGCCTCTTACGTCTAAATTTGATGACATTGATAATTAATAGTTACAGAAACAGCTTCTATTCTTTTGTGATAAATGGCAGTTTCATTTCCATATTCATAACGGTGTGTCTAGATATAAAAATGAAGATTCTCAGTGTTACTTATATGAGACCTCCTGGGGCTTTATGGAAATTTGTAAGCTTTCAATAAATATTTCTGTGTATGCGTATAAGTTAAATACTTATTTTCTGATGTACGTTTTGAAAAACAGAAACTAAAATTGTATCTTGTGCTTGTAGTAAATTTGAGTTTATTTTTAATCTATTATTTTCAGGTTGAAATGCCCAAAATGACTGCAATTGAAGCCTCAAAGTTTTAGTATTTGAGTTTTCCTTAAAACAACAATCACATGGTTTTTTTTGAGACTGCATAAATATTATTAGAAAAGTTGTTCATACTCCAATTCATTTTAATAGCTTGATTTTGAAGTCTAACTGTGCATAATTAAATGGCAGTAAAGTTACCTAAAGTTATTATGGAAAGATACCCTAAATACATTAAGTATTATAATGGTAGCAAATTTGTTACCAAAATGATACATTTGCCATTTATTTAAAGAAGCATAGCTTTGCAATAACAATTTGTTCTTAACTGGGTTAATTTTTAAAATTTACAAACAATAAAATTAATATTCTTGATATACAGTTCATTAACTGGGTTAATTTTTAAGGTGAAATTTAAAATGATGGATTAGTTGACAAGTCATTTACCTTAATTTAAGGTATAAAACGTGATTTTTTTTTAATTCCTCTCCATCCTCCTAACACCTGATTTTATTTAATGAATCAATTTAAATGCATTTATATTAGTATAAATAAGACTTCTAGTTAGGATTTCTATTTGTTTTAGTCATTTTCCATAAGAGGTTTTTATCTCCTAAAAAATCTTCATTTTATGTAATTATCTCTTGTGTCACAGATTTAAAATGATGGTAATTTAAAACAAGTTGGACTACTACTTATCTCCAAAAAAATTTTTATAGGAATTTTAAATTGTGAGCAGACAATTCAGAGAATACTGAAGGATGAGGATTGAAAGTTGATCCTAAGTGAGAAAAGAAAAAAATAAGATATAGAGACTATCTCTTGAGGTAAAAGGATATGTATGGAAATATATTCACTGAAATTTAATTTTAAAAATTCATAAGGACATTATCAAAAAGTGTGCAATGGCCAGCAGGTTCATTACAAAATGGATAAACTTTTTTTGATAACCAACTCAGTATTGGTCTTCAATCAGAATTAAAAAGATACATGTATGCCATGTCAGGATGAATTTTGGATTTGTTTTTTCTGTCTTTGAAATATTGTTATCAAAATCTAGAAATAAACTAGTTAATTTGAGTTGATGAAACCTTTTTGTTTTATAAACATAAATGGACCTCATTATAAAAGATAAGGAAATGCTATATAATATTGTGCTTGTTTTTCATTTTGACGATGATTTTCAGTTTCTTAGAGTAAATCAGACTATTCCTTATTTACTTACTAAAAGTGTTACAAAGATCTCATGAGATATAATCTTCAGGAAAGATAAAATGTTTAAAATTTTTGTTGACGTTAATTGTTAAGCTAAAAAGGTAGCTCTTAAGAATAAGACTAGAGATACACAATTAAATCATCTTTTGGTCTAATCAGAATACCATTTTCTCTGTAGTAGCTATTTAAGATTGTATTGTTACATATATCCCTATGGAAATGAGCCATGCTTTTTGTCTCTGGGTATTGAGAAATATCCCTGGATTTCTTTTCTGTAGTTATCACCACAACTTTAAACTGTGGTCAGACAGCAAAGAGCCATTTCATTCACTGTTTTTCTTTTGGAGTGGAAGAGTCTTGTCAATAATTTCTCAGTAGCCCTGCCAATATTTTGTGTATTGCCTCCTTAAGAGGAAGATGCCATATTTTTGGCATCTTAATACACAGTTCATTAACTGGGTTAATTTTTAAGGTGGAATTTAAAATGATGTATTAGCTGTCATATTTTTGGCATTGTTTGTTACCTTTTAATCCATGTTTTTTTTTTTTTTTTTTTTTTTTT
>NW_016107481.1:4377440-4390041 GCF_001604975.1 Cebus imitator | reverse complement strand
AAGCTCAAAAGATAGCTCTTAAGAATAAATACTGTAGTTACACAATTAAATCATCTTTTGGTCTAATCAGAATACCATTTTCTCGTAATAACTTATATCTATTAATAGCTTTATTACTAACTGAAGCAGTAAGTGCAGTCACTTGACTTTTATCTCAGATATTTAATCATATGGTTGAGGCTAGTCTTAGATAAACAGATTCATGATTGGTTTATGGCCACATTTTACTTTCCCCAAATAGTTAGAAATGATTTATAATTGTATATGGTGCTTTTCATTTTACAGAGGACTATGTCATACAAACAAGCTTAATCATCCAGTCCCCTCAAAGGGGACTTTAACTCTGTATCACAGATAAGATGTATGCATAACTTATGTGATTTCATCAACGTCTTATTGCTGATAAATAATAGCCAGTTACACAGTTTGGTTAAATTGGTAGTAAAGGATGGCAGCAAAAGCTCTGAAAAGAGAATCAGAATCTACTTTCTAGGCCTAGTTCTACTGACTAGCTTTGGAATATGGCTTGTCATTTAATTTTTTGTTAAGAATGAGGCACTTGTGCCAGATGCTATCAGTTTTATGATTCTGCAATTCAAAATTTGATTAGAGTCGGAGATTATACATTGTTCTGAATGTTGGCAGTTTAGACCTATAAAAACAAATTTATGAAAATTTCTCAAGTGAGAATATGAAGCTCATATTGTGATAGTCACTGAGGAACAGATTAGAAAAAAGTATAAATGTCTGTCAAAGAGCTCTGTGCTCCCAACAGGGTTAAGATGTGCTCCCAACAGTTTATCTCTAATTTTCAAATTTACAAATAAAAATGGAGAGCTTACTGTGGAAGTTTAGAGGACTGAAATATTCTGTTCTTGCTAGGGTAAGTTAAGTGATAGAGTTTGATAGTTCTCTTTCCACTACTTAACCTCTAGAAGGAGGTTACCTTGTAGTCTTATACAAGTAGCAAATGTGGAATTTGAAGTTTTAGATCTCTATCCAGTGTCATTAAGGTACATTAGAAATATTTACAGGGTAAATTTTCTATCATATTAAAATGCTGAAGACACTCAGTTATGCATATGCACCTTGTGTTTAATTATAACACTGTAGATTAATATATGTGCAGTGTAAGTACCAATTCAGGTTTATGGTTTCCTCCCTGTTGAATATTGTGTTCTAAATTCCAAATAACAGATTCATAAGTGCTTTTCAAGCTTATATAATAATTTTAAAGCCTGTCTTTGTGACATACCTCTCCATTTGCACTTGGAATATCATTCAAGGAAGCTCAAAATCTGGGAATGTGGCAAGCGTAAAGGCTTTTTAATTGGGGTAGAAAGAACAGTGCAGAATATCTAACTGTTCTGCTACTCAGTGCTTGGAAGTATTAACTGCCATTTAAAAATGTGTTTGAGGGAAAATCAGTCTAATATTTCTTACAGCTTTTTGATTATATAGTACTATTTTAAAATGGATTTTAATGAAAGCTTACTATTGTGACTATGGTGACTTGTTTTTCTGGGGTCTCTTTGTTTTTTGTTTTGTTTTTTAAATAAGCTATAAAGGAAGATAAAAATTTCACATTGTCTTTCAATTTTTTGAAAAATATCTTTCAATTATTTAATTTCAATTTCAGATAAACTAGTCAAGTTCTTTTATTTTTAAAAGATGCTTTCTAATTTAAAAGTGTTATCACCTTAATATTGTTAAAAAAAAAAAAAAAGTAATGCTGACCTCATAAGTGATAGCTTCTGATGAATTGTTTTTACAAGAATATAGTCAGAAATAGTATGTTAACTTTCTGAAACAAATTTTACTGAACAATTAGGTTGAAGAAAACGGTTTTATTGAACTTTTCATTAAATGAAAAGCTTAATACCATTAAATAATGTATTCTGTTATGAGAGAGGTCCTGCATTGATTTGCAAAGTCTTCATTGAAACCTTGTCTTATAGATTAACTCAGTTTTTTTCCAGGGAGAATATATAGGAAGATGTGGACATTAGAAACATTAAGCTGCTAGCCTCAGTTGTGTACTGCCCTGTCTTATTCTAGAAATAAATCTTTTTAGAGGTGATTGCTAATGGATATCACCTAGAAGTTAATGTGAATGTTAATAGATTATTGTTTAGTGACTAGAAGGTATGAAATGAATCTTGGAGAAACAAAGTATGAAATACAAGTAACTCATTTATTACACCTGTACCTGTTCTCGGTGCATTAAATTCCTCTCCTCCATTTGTCTAGAATGGTTTCTATTATTTAACACTGTTTATAGTAGTAATAGCATATTCATTGGAAATTAAAGCCTGTTAAATTGCAGATCGCAGGGTACTTGTCATTAAGCTTAATTTCTTCAACCATGTGGCAATATATCATAGTGATTAGAAGCACAAATTCTAGACCCAGGATACCTAAGGTGGAATCCTCATTCTGCCACTTGCTAGTTGTCTGTAGCCCTGGGCAAGTTATTTACCTTCTTCTTCTATATTTGTTTTTGTGTCTATTAAAAGGAGATAATGGGCTTTTTTTTTTTTTTTTTTGGTGAAGATTAAATAAGTTTATGTATGTAAAGCTCTTAGAATAAGCATTTTCAAATGTCAGTTGTTATTGTTTTCATAATCCCTGGTAGCTGAATAAAGTAAGTTGCTGTTTCTCAGGCTTCACTTTTATCCTGTAACTTCAAAAGTCATTACAGCAAAAATTAGGAGTTTGCTAGTGATAAGTTCTGAAACATTTTTCCTTCTTATTTTCATTGCTTTCCCTAAAGAGGTTAAGCTGAATTAACAAGATTGATTTCTCTATAGTGCAAATTAAGGAGCTTCTTTTTTTTTTAAATTTTTTAAATTTTTTATTTTTATTATTTTAATTAATTTTAATTTTTTAAAATTTTTTATTTTTATTTATTTATTTTTATTTTTTAATTCTTTTTTTTATAAGGAGCTTCTAAAACTTCTTACTAAAAGAATTCTGGTGCTATTTTTTTAGTATGTTAATTTGGGATAACTTCAAGATCTGTTTATTAGGGGTACCTTGTAAGAAAAAATGGAATTTCAAGTTCGTAGACCATTTGTGTTGCCACCAGCTATTGAAGTGTTTTGCAGTTGCAGTGATTTTTTTATTTTTATTTTTATTTTTTTGCTTGAGATCCAGGGACAGATTGGATGAAGTGATTCTTAAGACAAGCTATAGCAGGGACTCCCAGGACTTTTTTACACTGTTAAAAAAAAAATTACTGAGGATCCCAAAGAATTTTTATGTGGGTTGTATCTATTAGAAATTAAAACTGAGAAAATTGAAAAGCATTTAATAATTTTGGAAATAAGGCTGGGTGCAGTGGCTCATACCTGTAATCCCAGTACTGTGGGAGGCTGAGGTGGGTGGATCACCTGAGGTCAGGAGATTGAGACCAACCTGACCAACGTGGTGAAACCCTGTCTCCATTAAAAAAAAAATTTAGAAATTTATGGATTTCTACATGTTTAATTTCCTTGACTCGGAGAAGACCACAGTATTACCTTGGTTTGTTTAAGTATTTAGGCCATTAGTATTTTGTAGTTTTTGCCCAACACTAATTTTGAATATTGATGATTGTTGTTGGCACTCTGAAAATCAAGCTCTTTTGGCCTGAGATTTAATGTTTCCTAAGTAAATTCTTAATATCTGAAGGTTTTATTGTAAAACATTAGAATAGGGGATAGAAATAACTTTTTCTTCTCTAAGACTAACATACATTAGGTTTCAAAAAGAGGGCAGTGTAACTCTGTGATGATAATCACTCCACCTTGGTTTTGGTTAAGTCAGCAGAAGAACTAGCGTATACCAGCTTTATTTAGTTATGTGTGTGTCAAATAAGATTTTGCTATACAAAACTGGGGAAAAAATAGCAAGTCAGGAAGGTTTTATAGGCCAGGCATGGTGGCTCATGCCTGTAATCCCAGTACTTTGGGAGGCTTAGGTGGGTGGATCATCTGAGGTCAAAAGTTTGAGACCAGCTTGACCAACATAGTGAAACCCCATGGCAGGCACCTGTAATCCCAGCTACTTGGGAGGCTGAGGCAGGAGAACTGCTTGAATCCGGGAGGTGGAGGTTGCATTGAGCCAGGATTGTGCCGTGGCACTCCAGCCCAAGCAACAGAGCAAGACTCCAACTCAAAAATAATAATAATAATAAAATTAAATAAAGAAATAAAGAAAAGGAAGGTTTTATAATTTTTTTACAGCTATTCAAATTATATATTTTCCCAGAAGTTTCATTTATTTCATATCTGCTAGGTTTCATTTCAGAGCTAACCTATATCATTAACTTGTTTCTACTGTTGCATAAAGTATTGTGTTGGTGCAAAAGTAATTGTGTTTTTGACTATATATTATATATATGTATACACACACATACATATATATGTATTTGTATGTAGATACATAATTTTTTAATGACCAAATCCACAATTACTTTTGCACTAACTAAAGATAGCTGCAAACATTTATGAAGGTCTTACTGTGTTCCAGCCACTGTTCTAAGAGCTTTATGTGTTTTAATTCATTTAACCCAACACCCTGTGAACTAACTACTATTATCTTCTCTTTATAGGTGAGAAAACTGAGGTACAGAGGGGCTAAGTAACTTGCCCAAGGTTTCTCATCCATGGAGTTAGAATTCAAAGTCAGGGAGTCAGGTTTCAGAGACTATGCTTTTCAACCACTATATTGTATTGCCTCAATTAAGTAGACCTACCAAACTAACATTACCAGTTATAAAAAAGATAAAATAATGATACTTATTAAATCAATTATTTAAACTGCATATTTACATTTTCCCTAAGAATTACAAAATTTGTAAATAAAGTTTTAAAATTATATGTTTATGGGGAAAATTTCAACAGCACATAAAATTCCTGCAATCTTTTACCCACTTTCATTTTTAAAATTGGCTTTATTTTTTAGAACAGTTTCAGATTTACAGAAAAATTGAGATAATGGTACCAAGTTCCTGTAGAGTCCTATACACTGTATTAACATCTTACATCTCTTAGAGTTAATGAGCCAGTGTTTGATAATTAGCAATAATAATGCATTATTATTAACTAGTATCTATAGTTTATTCATATTTCCATAAATTTCCCCTAATATTCTTTATTATCTTCCAGGATCCTATCATTTTACATTTAGTTGTTGTTTCTCCTTAGGTCTTCCTTGGCTGTAAGCTTCTCAAACTTTCCTCAATTTTGTTTTAAGGAATACTGATTAGGTATTCTGTAAGGTAGCCCTTGATTAGAATTTGCCTGATGTTTTTCTCCTCAGTAGACTGGGGTTATGGGATATCAGGAGGAAGATCTCAGATGTTAAGTGTTGTTTTCAACACTTTATGTCAAGGATCTTTACCTTGAACATGATTTGTCACTATTGATGTTGTCCTTGATCACCTGTCTTAAGTAGTATTTGTCAAGTTTCAAAACTCTTTTTGTCCTCCCTTCCATTCTGCACTCTTTGGAATAGGTTAGTTAGTTTCACCTTGAGTGCAAAGTATTTGCACAAATTATTTACAGTTCTTTTACACAAAATATTTGTTTCTTTTCTCTTGTTTACTAATGTATTCAATCATTTATGTCAGTATGGACTCATGGACATTTGTTGTATACTTTAGGTTGTAATCCAGTATTACTATATTTGTTGCTCAAATCGTGCCAGCTTTGGCCATTGGAAACTTTCAGTTGGTTCCTGTGCACCTTTGACATGCCCTCTTCACTGTGGGGTGTTTTGTTGTTGTTGTTTTAGGTTTTTTTTTTTTTTAACTCTTCCTTCCTTTCTGGCATTACAAGATGCTTATTACTTATCTTGAACATTTCTGCCCCAGTCCTAGAATCAGCTGTTTCTCCAAGGATACCTGGTTACTTTTATTGGAGAATGTTTTAGAAACCAAGATCTGGATGCTAAGTGTGTTTGTTGCTACTGAGTGTCATTTATTTTAGGCCCTCTCAGCTAACAAAGCAAAGAAAAAAAAAAAATATATATATATATATATATGTATACACACACACACACATATTTATATATGTGTATATTTTTAGATATAGATATTTAGACATACATATTCTATGTACATTTTTATGAATGTATTTATACATATATGTAAATATGTACATATATTTTTAAGTATATACACATAAATATTTATATATGTAGTCATAGAAATACACAAATATACTATATAAATATTTATAGAAATATATGTTATATACATATAGATGACTGCATACAAAAATAATTATAAATATGTGTATATACATACTCATTCAGTGTGACCCATCACAGTATTCAGTATCACATTGAATGAAATAATATCCTTTTGTTTTTAATACTGCTTAGCACATAGTAAGTGCTTAATACATGTTAACTCTTATTAAACACCAATGCTGTATAAGTTTACAGAAAGGAAGATATATAAGGGTACTGTACTTAAAGTGGTTGTCTTGTCAGACTTTTGAGGATTACTTCAGGGATTTTAAAGGTAGGATGATTATACTTTCTGGTTTACTTGGGATGAAGATTCTAGAATGTGATTGTTGTACTAGCATGACAGTGAGTAGCATCCCCCTTTTCACTAGCAAAAGTATTTTGGTTTGAATGATAAATTATATGGTCATCTTATTTAATGGGTCATAAAACTGCACCTCTCTGACCTGGGATGCTGTAAATGAGTGGAGTAGGCTAGGAGAAAATGAGTGGGTTCTGAGAAAAAACTCATCTATCTAAGAGAGCAGCACTGCTCTGTTCCAGCTACTGTGGCCAAGAAGGAATGTGGGCCTGAGTATAAAGATTTTTATTTTTCAGAAGTAGGCAAAAATCTGGAATTTGTGTAATGATCCCTCAATTTTTCATCATTGGCAACTAATTCAATTTTTCTAAAAAGCTCAAAAACTCATTAAAGGTCTGTGCATTTTATTATAGGTAAATTATATCGTAGTTTCAAAAATGTATAGGTTAAATGATGATCCTTATATGCCTAAGAGAATTACTGGATATGTTAAAAATTATATGATAGTAAAACTATAAGATGGGAAAAATTTAGCTTATAAAGTTACCTCAAGGAGTACATATTAAGACTGAGAAAACTGAAAAATGTAGTACTTAAATTAACCCTAACTGTGAGAGCCTTTGAAATCCTTAATGATTTAAAATAACTAAGGATTTTCTGAAGGTGTATAAATTATATGTAATTGTAACAGTGAAAATAGAAATGAACGTATAGTAGGCAAAAATTGTGTGACCAATGCTTCTACTTAAAATGTGCTTCAGATGATGTTTTGTAGATTAGATTTGTGGAACTTTGCTCTGGAAATATATATTTTTTTCTTTTTAAAGACTCTTTTAAAGAAGTTATTCATATACGTCTAGAGGAACTGCTCCGTGTTTTAAAATCTATAATGAATAAATATCAGAACCTCAATTCTGTTGATCTTCAAAATGCTGCAGAGATGCTTACTGCAAAAGTAAAAGGTAAGGAAGATATAGTAAAAGTGGGTTGCTGTGGGCAAAAAGGAGCCAAGTGATACTGGATCTATAATGAATGTTTAACCAGTTCCTCTCATGGCGTTTGTATGATGTATGTCAATAAGGAGTTATATATACTTTGATATTGAAATATTTTCACTAAGTCACACCTAAAGCTTTCTTCCTTTTAAAAACTAATTTTATTTGGCAACAAATACTGTATAAAGATAAACTTGAACTAAGCAACTGATGTTTAAAATTTGAGTTTTATGAATGACTGCATGCTCTTTTGAGGTGATTAGTGTACAAGAAGTCTTTGTTATGTGAGGACAATTGATGTTGGAAAGTGGTAGTCTGTAGTGACTACTTAAAAGAGGGAATCAAATGGAGAAAAAGAAGGCTTAATTGGGGCCTTATTTTTAAATGTGAAAATGAAATTAAAATTGTAAAATCAGTTTATCATATATGTATAGGGTGTGTGTGTGTGTGTGTGTGTGTGTGTGTGTGTATGTATCTATAGCATATATGTGCTAAAACTTAGCATGAAGAAATGGACCATTATCTTCTAATGAAATGACTTGCCACTCAAAATTGTGAAAATTATTCTGGGTTGCAGTATATAAAAGAAGGATTGAGAATGAAGTGAGTATTTGAGAAGAGTTGAGACAAGAGGCAGGGAAATTAATTAGGAGAGTACTAGGAATAATGGGCTAGATGAGGGATGAGGGTTGAGGGTTGGGCTAAATGAGCAGAAGCAGGGGTATCATAGTGGTAAATGTGATTTGTTATATAAGAGGAAATGGATGTTAGTTTGACAAAACGACATAGGTTGAATGTTAGTGGTTATGGAAGTTTGGTGTTGAAGATATGGACTTGGGAATTATTGATGTATAGGTAGTGGAAAAGGATGACATCAACTGAGTGTGCAGAGTAGAGGACTGATGTAAGATCCCAGGGACAGAGAGAAGATACAGAGGAATTGGAAAAACACATAACAGGTAGAAAGATGACCTGGAAGGAGGTGAAATGGAATTTTAAAAGTGCAGGGTTTTAAGAAGTGATTATCAGTGTTAAATGCCACCAATAAGGTAAATGGATTCAAAGTAATGTAACTACCTAAAGGTCACTACCTAAAGTAGTGACCTTTAGGTAGCAGTGATGTGACAGTCAGAGACAGACAAGGTAACAGCAATCCTGTGATAGAGATATGCCTAGGCATCATGGGAGCACTGAGTGAGGAACTCATTCTAGGCTGAATGAGAAAAGGAAACTCTTCTTTGGAGAAAGGGATTACCCATCCTGAGTCACAAAGGTAAAATAGGCATTAACTGGGCTGGGGTGGGTGGGAATGGGGCTGTGATACAAGAACTCTGGGTGTGAAGAACATGATGAGATTGGTGAACAAAATCATATTTGGAGAGGGTAAAGGGCATGTGTCAAGGGATGAAGCAAGAAAAGAAAAGAAAAACCTTGTCTACCAAATATAGTTCATACACTTAAGGAACCCTACCCACCAGCACTTTTTGACATAGATTTATCATGTTTGTGTGCTTTCCGTTTTTCTCAAACACTGATAAAAAATGTAGATGATTTTAAATGGGAAACATGGATAACTTCTGTCCTGACTTTTTAAAATGTGCTTAGTAACCAAATTTGTTTCTAAATAGATTGTTTACAAGTACCATTTAACTTTACTTAGACAGGGAAATTTGTGTCTATAGATAGTAAAATTTCCATGCTTGGAAATAGCGACCTAGTTCAATTGTTGTCAGTAGCTATTGTGTGCAGCCAGGATGTCCTGGGGAAGGAGTGCGCCTATGTAATAGTTGGTGTCCACATTCCAGAAACAGACTTGAAGAGAGTGCTCTCTCAGCTATCTTGAAGATCTTTTTGTCTTTGAGGAAAAGCAATCTTCTGAATATTATTTTCCACTATTACTATCTTTACACTTGGGATTATTGTTACTGTTTTACTTTTGTGCTGGATGACATTTAAAAGGGGAAGATTATTTTGTTGTTGGGAAATTTCCTCTGTTTCAGTAAGACTCCATGAGACTAGAACACTTTAAATATTGTGTTTTCTTCGTGTTAAGTTTATACGGTTTAAAATAAAACCTCTTTCCCTGCCCCAAATCTCACTTTTGAGGCCATTAAAAAATATCGATACTCCAATTCAAAAATATTCAGTGACTTGAAAAATTGAGGTCAAATCAGAACTTAATTAATTATTTTATTTAATGGTAATTTAGTTTTCAAAACCTGGAAAGGCAAAGGGTAGGTAGAAGCCATTTTTGAGTATCTGTTTGGTACCAGCCATTCTAAATACTTTAAACCTATAAACGTGCCGTATTAGCTATTTCAGAAAGGAAAAGTTTCTGGGACAGAAAGCTGTCTGGAATATGGAGATCCTTTATATTATTTAAGGTTTCAGTTTTTTGTTTTTTTTTATTTAAAGAGACGAGGTCTCACTCTGTTGCTCAGGCTGCAGTATAGTAGCATGTTCATAGCTCACTATAATCTTAAATTCCTGAGCATGAGCAATCCTCTTACCTCAGCATCTGAGGTAGCTGGGACTACAGGTATGAGCCATCACTCTCCCAGCTGATTTTTAAATTTTAAAAATTTTTCATAGGGACAGCATCTTGCTATGTTTCCCAGGCTGATCCTGAATTCCTGGCCTCAAGCAGTCCTCCCACCTTGGCCTCTAAAATGCTGGGATTACAGGCATGAGCCACCACACCTGTTCCATTATTGAGTTCTTTTTTTTTTATGAGACGGTGTCTCATTTTGTCACACAGCCCAGAGTGCTGTGGTGTGATCTCAGCTTACTGCAGCTTCTGTTTCCTGGGTTCAAGCAATTCTCCTGCCTCAGGCTCCCGAGTAGCTGGGATTACAGGCATGAGCCACCACACCTGTTCCATTATTGAGTTCTTTTTTTTTATGAGACGGTGTCTCATTTTGTCACACAGCCCAGAGTGCTGTTTTGTGATCTCAGCTTACTGCAGTTTCTGTTTCCTGGGTTCAAGCAATTCTCCTGCCTCAGCCTCCCGAGTAGCTAGGATTACAGGCATGAGCCACCACACCTGTTCCATCACTGAGTTCTTTTTTTTTGTTATGAGACAGTGTCTAACTTTGTCACACAGGCCAGAGTGCTGTGGCGTGATCTCAGCTCGCTGCAGCTTCTGTTTCCTGGGTTCAAGCGATTCTCCTGCCTCAGCCTCCCAAGTAGCTGGGATTACAGGCATGCTCCACCATGCCTGACCAATTTTTGTATTTTTAGTAGAGATTGGGGGTTTCACCATGTTGGTAAGGCAGCACTCAAACTTTTGACCTCAAGTGATCCGCCTGCCTTGGCCTCCCAAAGTGCTGAGATTAAGAGGCATGAGCCACCGCCCAGCCCCATCATTTAATTTTAGCTCTCTGATTACATTTAAAAAACAGCAGTGACCTAAGTATTTGACTGACTTTGGAGACCTTACATATGAATTGCATTTTTTCAAATCTACCAAACAATAGAATAAAAATACAAAGTAACTTTAGAATCAGGGATGTGTAATCTTATTTGTATTACCATCGGTTTGAATGCATGAAGTGTGTCGGCCTCCTCTGTAAGAAGTGAGAAATTGGAATCTTTACCCATATTTTTTATTTAAAATGTGGAGTTTACCTTTGAATAACTTTAAAAGAAAAATCATCTTTAGTTTTTTCCCATTCATTCTAGTAGTGATTTGTATTTCCTGTGTGTCCTCCTGTTTCCAAGCAGGAAGTTCAGCCTGACAAAATATTTCCAATATGGTAAGAGAGATATAGCCTATTTTTAAAGGAGATAAAGGTATCTCAGAACTCAGTAATCTATTATGTACTGAGTATTTGTTTTTATTATTTTCAGTTATTTTGGTCAATCTTATTTCTAATATAAATGAAAATAGCCCTTAATTTAGGTTTTTTATGTCCTACATTTTACCCTATACTTAAAAATTGGTAAACAAAAAAGAAAACTAAATCTTAATTACACCTCCAAGATTGTAGAAGCCTTGTATTTCTGTTTTGCAAACTTAATTTTATTAACAGGCAGTTCACACAGAATGCAAACGGTAAAAAAGGGTATTCAACAATGAAGTTTCTTTGTTGCCTTTGATCATTCCTTTACCTAGATAAGCAACAACCTTTATTGGTCTCTTGTGTATTTTTTCAGAGGTATATTATACATATACAAGCAAATACATGGATGTATTATTTTTTTAACCTCCTTTTTACGCAGATAGTAGTGTTCTGCTCCTTGCTCATTGTCCTGAGTTATCTGCAAATAAAGGGTTTCCTTATTCTTGTCATTTGTTTTTTCTAAGCTGTATGGTTGTCCATTATACTGATATACTATAATTTATTTAATCAGTTAACTGCTAATAGATGTTTGAATCATTTTGTTTTTCTCTACTACAAACAATGCTTCAGTAAATAGTCATGCAAATTCCTAGATGGATAATTGCTGGATCAGCAAGCATGTGTGTTTATATTTTTTTATGTTACCAGATGCCCTCAATATAGGTTCTGCCCTTCTGATAGCAGTACTGGAGGCTGATTTCCTGCACCTTTGCCAACAGAACTGGTTACAAAGCTCTGTAATCCAGTGTGATAGTGAAAAGTGGTATCAGTCTAGGTTTGATTTGCATTTCCCTCATTTTCAATGCAGTTTGAGTATCTTTTCATTTGTTTCAATAGCATTTTTATGTTGATTGACCTTTTATCTGTTTTTCTTTTGCTGATTGGTTTTCTTTCAGTATTGATTTGTAGAAACTCTTTGTATTAGTAAAATTAGCCTTTAGTCTTTGATTAATGTTGAAAATGTTTTTTACTTCATTTTTTGTCTTTTATTTTTGC
This sequence comes from Cebus imitator, assembly GCF_001604975.1. Taxonomy (NCBI): domain Eukaryota; kingdom Metazoa; phylum Chordata; class Mammalia; order Primates; family Cebidae; genus Cebus; species Cebus imitator. Next base: position 4,377,670 of record NW_016107481.1, on the reverse strand, counting down.
ATTAACATTTTTCAGTCTCTTTTATGATTTCTGGGTCTTAAGTATTAGGAAAGACTGCTCTGCTCTGAGATTATAATAGAATTCTTGGCTGTTTTTTCTTCTGATGTTTTCATGGTTTCATTTGTTAAATTTAAGTCTTCAGAAACATTATAAAGTATCTGAGTGTATAGTAAATTTATCAGGTAGTTTTTATTGTAGTTTTTTTTTTTTTTTTTTTTTTTTTTTTTTTT
>NW_016107481.1:4373684-4377329 GCF_001604975.1 Cebus imitator | reverse complement strand
TAATTTTTTGTATTTTTAGTAGAGACGGGGTTTCACCATGTTGACCAGGATGGTCTCGATCTCTTGACCTCGTGATCCACCCGCCTCGGCCTCCCAAAGTGCTGGGATTACAGGCTTGAGCCACCGCGCCCGGCCTTTTATTGTAGTTTTTATGGCATTTTAGTATCTGATAGGAGTAGCTCCTCTTTCCATTACTTTTTGTTTAGAAGTTTATTTTTCCATGAAGACTTTTGAATTGGCTTGTTTGGTTCCAGAAAATATCTACTGGTATTTTTTGGATGATTTGAGTTAAATTTATAGATTAAGGAGAATATACATATTTAGTATTTCTGTCCAAGAATATAATATGTACTTTGTTTCTTCAAGTTGTCTTTTGTGTTCCTCAGAAACAACTTAAAGTTTTCATCAGGTAGGTCTTGCAGCTTTTTTGGTTGCTTTCCTTTTATTTCGTTCTTTCTCCCCCCACCCCCTCATGCTTTTCTTCCATTGCATCTTTTAATTGAATGGTTTTCGAACTGTGGGCCCTGACTCATGACACCAAGTTAGTGGATTGTGACCAGCATTTTAAAAAATGAAACAGAATAGAAAAGAAAAATCAGAAGCAACACTTATTATACAAAACTTAAGTATGTATCAGAAATTTTATAGGTGTTATATAACTGTTATTATTATGTATGTATAGAATACTCAGTCATGATGTCATATATATTTTTTCCTAAGGTTGTGGTTAAAAACATTTGAAAGTTGCTTCTCAAATAGGTTGTATGCATGAAAGCTATTCATTCATGTGATTTCTTGAAGAGATATTAAACGTGCCTTAGGACTTGGTATTGTGATTTAATAGAGAACCCAAGGGAGGCAATTATTTAAAACTTAAGCAACATTTTAATGAGCTTTTGAAGAACTATTAATAGACGGGATGGAGTAGAGACAGAGACACCAATTGGGTTGTTAAATAGCTCAGCCTAGAGGTAAAATGTGGGCTTTTGAACAAAATCAGTGGCAATTGGGATGGAAAGAAAGAAAACATATTTTAGAGGCATTTTTGAAAGTGAAGCTAATGAGCTAAGGATTGAATGGAAAATAGCAGGTGGAAAGTAGGAGAAGAAATAGATTAGCCTATTAGAAATGTGAATCTGGAGCTCGGAGGTTAAACCTAAATGGTAGTTTAGGAATTTGTTCCCTCAAAGGTATGGAAATGGATGAGATTCTGTGGGGACAGTGTATATAAAGAAAGCCAATATGAGAACTATAGAGGCTAAGTGGAGAAAGCTCTATGAAGTACAGATTGTCCACAGATAGATATTAAACAGATGAAGAGAGCTTGTGTTTACTAATTCCAAGCACTGTACTCTGGGTGTTTCACATTTGTTTTCTCAGTCATTCCTTTCAATAATATCCTGTTTTGCTTATGAGGAAATTGAAGTTAGGTAATGTATCCAGACTAACACACAAAATAGTAGAGGTCAAATTCGAACTCAGGACTGAAACTCCAAAGCCTTTTATTGGCATATTCTACTGTTATATCACCTCTTGTTTTGCAAGATGGAAAGTGAGGCATAGAGAGACATTTGTCCAAGTTTTGCACACATACCAAGTGGTAGTGTTGTTGAAACTTGTCAAAAGATTTAGTAGCGTGAAGACTTAAGAGAAAAAGACCTCTAATTTTGACTGATAGGAGGTTATTGTTGACAGTGTTTTGTGCTATTATATGATAATAATAGCTAATACTTTTGAACATCATCTATATAACAGCCTCTCTTCTAAGTTCTTTAATCTTCACAACAGTTCTCTAAGTATGTAATTATCCCCAATGAGAGAGTTAGGATTTAACTTAGACAGGCTACCTTTGAACCCATCCTCTTTACCGGGGATTGTCAAATGGGCTGGTGGGCCAAATCTGGCCAGCTTCGTGGTTTTGTACATGAAGGTTAATTAGAACATAGTCTTACTCATTTATGTATCATATATGGCCACTTTCAACAGAATTGAGTAGTTGCAACAGACTGTATGGCCTGAAAAGCCTAAAATAATTTACTACCAGGTCCTTTATAGAAAACGTTTTTCAGCCTCTGGGATAACCATTAAAGTGGGTGAAAAGCCAAATCTTGAATTTAAGGTTAACTTGGGAAGGAAGGCAATATAGGCCATGGTATGACCTATTTATAGAAGTTTGGTAGTGAAGAAATGGTAAATGGATTGAATAGTAGCTTTAAGGAGAAATACGGTAAAATGAACATTTTTTTTTTCACTTGGGAAATATTTGAGTATGTTAGCATAAGAAAAAATTTCAATTGGATAGGAGATAATGAAGCTATGAGGGAGGAGTAAAGTTGGTATAGGGTTTTGGAGAATGTAGGAAAGAGTAAGAAGATTTATTATTGGAAAGAAGCCAAAGACTTTTCTTTGAAACACTGTGCAGGAGCAAAAAAGAAATATATTAGATTCTAAAATATAGGGCTGTTTGGAAATCAGGCAAAGACATTAATAGGAATTTTTATTAGATGGCTATAACATCACTCAACTAGGGATGAAGATAAGATAGTTCAAATATTGAATTGATTCAACAATTATTCTTTTCACTACAGTTGTTACAATTATTAGTAGTATTATTTTTATTTATTTATTTTTTGTGATGGAGTCTTGTTCTGTCACCAGGCTGGAGTGCAGTGGTGCGATCTCGGCTCACTGCAACTTCCACCTCCTGGGTTCAAGCGAGAGCAACTCTCCTGCCTTAGTCTCCCAAGTAGCTGGGACTACAGGTGCGCCACGACGCCCAGCTAATTTTTGTATTTTTAGTAGAGACAGGGTTTCACCATGTTTTCCAGGATGGTCTCAATCTCTTAACTTCATCATCTGTCTGCCTCAGCCTCCCAAATATTATTTTTTAATCTCTCAGTCATGTTTAGTGTGATGAAAAAAATATAAGAAAGTAAGAATAACTATATAATTTTGGATAGTGTTATTATAAACTATTTTTTAGCAGGTTAAAGTTAGGAACTACAACTAGGATTTACATTTTTGATGATATTATGTTATAAATTACTATTTAAAGTCTACAATGATTTTTTATGAACAGATTTATTGAGGTATGATTATATAATAAACAATGGTACAGTTTGAAAATTCTGACATATGCATTTTACCTGTACCTCCTGGTCACCCTTTTCACAAATTCTGATATGTTGTCTTTTTGTTTTTATTCTGCAAAATATCTTTTTTTAATGTTTTGATATAGAATCTCACTCTGTCACCTAGGCTAGTATGCAGTGGTGTGAACTCTTCCAACTGCAGTCTCCTGCCTTAGCCTCCTAAGTAGCTCGGATTACAGGAGCACGCCACCATGCCCAGCTAGTTTTTGTATTTTTAGTAGAGATAGGGTTTCGCCATGTTGCCCAGGTTGATCTGGAACTCCTAAACTCAGGTGATCCGCCCGACTTGGCCTTCCAAAGTGCTGGGTCAGAATAGTTTTTAATTTCCTTTTTTCTTCTTTGATACCTGGGTTATTTAAAAGTGTGTTATTGGCTGGGCGCGGTGGTTCAAGCCTGTAATCCCAGCACTTTGGGAGGCCGAGGCGGGTGGATCACGAGGTCAAGAGATCGAGACCATCCTGGTCAACATGGTGAAACCCCGTCTCTACTAAAA
>NW_016107481.1:4351821-4373449 GCF_001604975.1 Cebus imitator | reverse complement strand
AAAAAAAAAAAAAAAAAAGTGTGTTATTTAGTTTCTAAGTATTTGGAGATTTTCCAGAGATCCTTCTGTTGTTTTTAATTTCATTTTCTCACAAAACCTATTTTGCGTCATTTGAATCCTTTTAAACTCATCAAGACTTGTTTCATGGCCCATAATATAGTCTATCTTGGTAATGATATTCAGTGCGCATTTGAAAAGAACATGTGTTTTGCTTTTTTGGTAGAGTATCACATAAATGTCTGTCTTGTCAAGGTGGTTCATAGTGTTGTTCTAACCTTCCCTATGCTTACTTATTTTCCGTCTACATGTTCTGTCAGTTATTGAAAAGGGTTATTGAAATCACCGGTTATAACTGTGAATTTACATGTGTCTTGTTGCAGTGTTTTTCAGTATTTTAAATCTGTACTTAGTAGGTGCATAAATTGCACAAATGTATGAAATTGTTATATCCTTTTTTTTTTTTTGGAGACATTGTCTCTCTCTGTTGCCCAGGCTGGAGCACAGTGGTGCTATCTTGGCTCACTGCAACCTCTGCCTCCTGGGTTCAAGCAATTCTCATGCCTCAGCCTCCCCAGTAGCTGGTATTACAGGCATGTGCCACCATTGCCTGGCTAATTTTTTAATTTTTAGTAGAGATTGGGGTTGCGCCATGTTGCCCAGGCTGGTCTTAAACTTCTGAGCTCAGACAATCTGCCCACCTCAGCCTCCCAAAGTACTGGGATTACAGGCGTGAGCCACTGCACCTGGCTGTTATGTCCTTTTGATGAATTGATGCTTTCGTAATTATAGATGAGTCTTTTTATCCCTGGCAATGTCCTTTGTATAAAAATCTTTGTTTTTCTTTCTTTTTTTTTTTTTTTAAGAGAGAACGTTTTGCTCTGTCAGTTAGCTGGAGTGCAGTAGTGCAGTTATAACTCATTGCAGTCTTGAACTCTTGGCCACAAGTGATCCTCCTGCCTTGGCCTCCCAAAGCCCTGGGATTATAGGCATGAGCCACCACACCCGGTCTATTTCTTGTATTTGATTTGAGTGTCTTTTAGTTGTTTCAGATAGAAATATAATCTGTTTATCCATGTTGGTCAGAGCAGAAGAATATTTTTTTCTGAGAATCTGAGAGTCTGAGAATATTTTTAAAATGCTCATTATTTAAGAACCATATTCACAATGGTAACTTTTTGTTTGTATCAGTGATATTTAGAAGAACCTGATGAAGGATACGTATCTTAGCCTCTCACCTGCCAGTCTACAGAGGCTTATGCATATAAAATTTTGGTTGCAATTTCATGGCATTTATAGGCTTGAAGTTTAATTCATTCCTACCTAGGAATTCTTGGTTTCCAACCCTTGTTGCATATTAGAATCAAATGGGAGCTTGCAAGAAACTATCTTCTTCACCACATACCTATGAAATCTGAATCTTTGATAGTGGGACCCATACTTCGTTTTTATTAATAAAACTCCCCAGGTAATTCTGTGTGCAGCCAAGTTTAAAAACAACTCTGTTTGTTGTCGTTGTTGTTGTTTTTATTGCATTTTAGGTTTTGGGGTACATGTGAAGAACATGCAAGATTGTCGTATAGGTGCACACATGGAAGTGTGAATTGCTGCCTTCCTCCCCATTACCTATATCTGGCATTTCTCCTTATGCTATCTCTCCCCAGCTCCCCACCCCCAGCTGTCCCTCCCCTATTTCCCCCCAACAGACCCCAATGTGTGATGCTCCCCTCCCTGTGTCCATGTGTTCTCATTGTTAAACCCCCATCTATAAGTGAGAACATGCGGTATTTGATTTTCTGTTCTTGTGTCAGTTTGCTGAGAATGATAGTTTCCAGGTTCATCCATGTCCCTACAAAGGACACGAACTCATAGTTTTTTATGGCTGCATAGTATTTTCATGGTGTATATGTGCCACATTTTCCCTGTCCACACATCTACAACCATCTGATCTTTGACAAACCTGACAAAAACAAGAAATGGGGAAAGGATTTCCCATTTAATAAATGGTGTTGGGGAAACTGGCTAGCCATGTGCCGAAAGCAGAAACTGGACACCTTCCTGACACCTTACACTAAAATTAACTCCAGATGGATTAAAGACTTAAACATAAGACCTAACACCATAAAAACCCTAGAAGAAAATCTAGGCAAAACCATTCAGGACATAGGCATAGGCAAGGACTTCATGACCAAAACACCAAAAACAAAAGCCAAAATAGACAAATAGGACCTAATCAAACTCCACAGCTTCTGCACAGCAAAAGAAACAGTCATTAGAGTGAATCGGCAACCAACAGAATGGGAAAAAATTTTTGCAATCTACCCATCTGACAAAGGGCTGATATCCAGAATCTACAAAGAACTAAAACAGATTTACAAGAAAAAAACAAACAGGAATGGGACGAAGGATATGAACACACACTTTACAAAAGGAGACATACATGAGGCCAACAAACATGAAAAAATGCTTATCATCACTGGTCATTAGAGAAATGCAAATCAAAACTATATTGAGATACCATCTCACGCCAGTTAGAATGGCGATCATTAAAAAATCTGGAGGCAACAGATGCTGGAGAGGATGTGGACAACTCTGTTTTAAAGCAGAGGATGACTTCTTCTTCAAAAGGTTTCTCTTCCTTCCCTTTATTGGCAAGAATACTAGGGAGGGACAATATAGGGAACCAGTTACTCTTTATACACAGCCGAAGTAGTACTGGTTACTTTAAAAAAAATTGCCAATTCCACCCTCAGACTTTGTCTTGGTAAACTGTCTTTGGGCTTTTAACAATAGTGCATACAGAAGTTAAAATAAGATCTTTTTCAGTTATGTTTCATAATTTGCTTCAACAAAATACAAAACATTAGAATATCTCTATTGTAAACAAAAGGCTGTATGTCAATTGTCATGGACCTCAGAGCCCAAGAGCCTGTTATAAGAAATAAGGCAGGCTATAAGTAAATAGGAATTTTAATTTTCCAAATCACTGAGTGTTCTTTTTTAAATATGATATGCTTTGTTACAGATTTCATGCTGTGTCATTCATATATATATATAAAGTTGTTCGTATATATAGGCAAGCGGATTCTTTTTTGTGAATTTCATAATGAAGAATTTGACCATCATGTCCATTTTACATGTTAGGCTTTTCAGTTTCTGAATCTTTTAATGCTTCTTGAACTAATGATGGTTTTAAAGGATTAAATGATTCTGTATAAATGTATGACACAGCCTATATATATATATGAATGACACAGCATAAAACCTGTAACAAAGCATATCACATTTAAAAAAAGAACACTCAGTGATTTGGAAAATTAAAATTCCTGTTTACTTATAGCCTGCCATATACATATATGAATGACTTTAATTATTGATAATTCATAGTAAAAAATGTACCTCTTTGCCTTCAGTGAGCTACAATGTGTTTAGCTATTTTTAAAAAATATCAGAAAGCAGTAAGGAAGAGAAAATAGCACAGATCACTCTTAATAAATGAGAGGTCTGGTATAACCTGGACTCTGTGACTCCAACACTGGTTGATTTCACATTGAGTCAGTTTTTAGATGTATGAAATTATGTAATCCGTGGAGTAGTCAGTTTGGAATGCTAACTGCTTTTATGCAAGCTGATACTTTTGTGTGAATTTCATAATGAAGAATTTGACAATCATGTCCATTTTGTATGTTAGGCTTTTCAGTTTCTGAATCTTCTAATGCTTCTTGAACTAATGATGGTTTTAAAGGATTAAATGATTCTGTATAAATCTACTTTAAAGTATGTTTTTCCTTATTGTAACCAACTTTTCCTTACAGCTGTGAACTTCACAGAAGTTAATGAAGAAAACAAAAACGATCTCTTCCAGGAAGTGTTTTCTTCTATTGAAACTTTGGCATTTACTTTTGGAAATATGTAAGTAGAGGACTGCCACTGCCATTTAAAGCAACTGGGCCTAGGTGTCTTAGAGTATGTCGCATTATCCAGTAAGATACATGGGAAATGAAGTATCAAATAGTATTAAATATCACAACTTTAGAAAAACTACCTTCTGTATGGCCCTATTACAGTATTTGAAGGTATTTTTATAGCCATTTAGAAGCGACATCTATTTGCAAGTGACTGTGGCTTATGTGAATAGAGGGGTTTATTTCTAAGGCTATTTTTTAAAAATTATTTTAGATAGCATGTTGAATGTAAACCCTGTCACAAAGAAATGTGATGACTTGTCTTTTATTTCTATTTCTTTTTTTAACCTCCCTGGATAGCCTTACAAACTTCCTTATGGGAGATGTAGGCAATGATTCATTATTGCGACTGCCTGTTTCTCGAGAAATGAAGGTAAGTTAAGTTTGTGTGAAAGCAAAGTCTTTAATGTTTTTAATCTCATATTTCAACTATTGTCTAATCTTAATCTCAGCATTACTCTGATGGTTTTTGATTCTAGAAATTACTGTATTTTCAAGAAGACAAACCAGTCTGTTGTAAATAGCATAATTTATGGTCTGGTTCTAGACCAATAGTTTTATTTTTTAAGTGAGACTATGATGTTAAAAGAACATATCTGATAATTTTATAGCATCTTATGTAATGAATCTGTATCGTATTGTCCAGAATGTTAATAATTAGCCATTTTTCCCTCCTGACATTGCCACAGATCTTATAGACTGGTGAAAACTTAGGAAAACAGTGCAAGAAGTAAAGGGAGAGTGTTAATCTTTTCACATATTCTCCAGTTTGTTAGTTGCCAGGAAACAATTGTTAACATCCCTGTAGGTCCCAATTCTCCCTAAGAGGATCCCTATAAATATCTCACAGGATTGGGGTTCTGGTTTTCAGTTGTAAGAAAAATTTCTATGAAATAACAGAATATGAGGAATATATGTATAATATTTCTTTAAAGGTTTATGGTAGTAATATTTTTAGTTGACTAAAGTTTTTTGCCGAATGCAAACAACATAAAAAAAAAGTTCATCAGGGACCTGTGTTCATCATTTTCTGTTAAGGATAATCAAATTCAAAAGTAATTTCAACAGATATTTGGGACCAGGTATGGTGACTCATGCCTATAGTGCCAGCACTATAAGAGGCCAAGGTGGAAGGATCACTTGAAGCCAGGAGTTCAGGACCAGCTGAGTTAACATGATTGAGACCCTGTCCCTACAAAAAATTAGCCAGGTATGGTGGCATAAGTCTATAGTCCCAGCTACTTGAAAGGGAAGCTGAGATAGGGGATCACTTGAGCCCAGGAGTTCAAGGCTGCAGTGAGCTGTGATTGTGTATTGCTTTCTAGCCAGTGAGACTCTTGTCTCTTAAAACACACACAAACACAGACACACACAAATCCTAAATATTTGTAAATGTGCCAGAGACTTGTATTATTATAAAAACTTCAGATCCTTCTTAAAGTGATACAAAAAAACGACTATTTAAGGCATTTGTTATATGTATTACAATATTAACAAAACTTATGACTGTTTCTGAAGCCGTGTATTGACAAATGAAGGAGAATGATGAAAAGTTTTAAGATGTTTAAATATTTTGCTATTATTCCTGATTATTTCTCAATTTCATTTTTTCAAACTGTTGCTACTACTTCAGAACATAAAACATTTTATCTGTGTGGCAAGACATTGAACAATTTAAGTTTTAGGTGTGAATCATATTTCCTGTTTCTGTACCTCTATTGTGCCTGCATATTATACTAATTCTTAATAGAAAAAAATAATTTTTTTCTTTTGTACCTTTTTTAATGAAAGTTTTAATTTGTCTTAAAGATTAGAATAAAAAAGCTGTGATGATATCTAATCCTAATAATAAAATTACTTTGATAAAGGGTTTTGAAAAATACCCTTTAGAAATAATAGCTGCAGCCTGGGCACAGTAGCTCATACTTGTAATCTCAGCACTTTGGGAGGGCGAGTCATGCGGGTCACCTGAGGCCAGGAATTTGAGACCAGCCTGGCCAACATGTGAAACACAGTCTCTACTAAAAATACAAATATTAGCCAGGAAGGGTGGTGTGTGCCTATAGTCCCAGCCGCTTGGTAGGTTGAGGCACAAGAAATCACTTGAACCTGGGAGGCAGAGGTTGCAGTGAACCGAGATTGTGCCACTGCACTCCAGCCTGAGTGACAGAGTGAGACTCTGTCTCAAAAATAAACAAATAAATAAATTATATATATATATATATATATATATATATATTTTTTTTTTTTTTTTTTTTTGAGACATAGTGAAAACTTTGTCTCTTTCACCTGGGCTGGAGTGCAGTGGTGCGATCTCGGCTCACTGCAACCTCTACCTCCTGGATTCAAGTGATTCTTGTGCCTCAGCCTCCCAAGTGGCTGGGACTACAGGCATGCATTACCACACCTGGCTAGGTTTTGTATTTTAATAGAGACGAGGTTTCTCCATGTTGGCCAGACTGGTCTCGAGCTCCTGACTTTAGGTGATCTGTCCGCCTCAGCCTCCCAAAGTGCTGGGATTACGGGCATAAGCCACCACGCCTGGCTTGTTGCAATATATTTAATAGTGGTTACTATGAACCCTGCACTGCGCTAAGCCTACATCATCTTAATTCTTAATTCTTAAAACGGCGTTTTGAAAGTAGTGTTCTTATTCCCCTTTTACAGAAGAGCAAACAAAGTTAGGTGAACTTAAATATGTATCCCAGTGTCATACAGGTAATAATGGAGCTAGACTTCAGACCCAGGTCTCCTTGATTCTTTTTGCATTGAATCCCTGTATACCCTGTATTGTCCAACTTAAATCAATTAAATTTGTTTAAGATCTCAAAATTTTGGTAGATGTTGTTTTCCAGTACAATGCAATGAAGGAGCACCAGCCACATGTAGTTCTTTAAATTTAATTATAATAGTTAAATAAAATTAAAAATTCACTTCATAGTTGCACTAGTTACTTTCTAAATATTCAAATAGCTACATGGAGCTATTAGCTGTTTTATTGGACAGTACAGATATAAAACATCTCCATCATTACAGAAAGTTTTGTGCTAAGCTATCTAATAGACTTTCAGAGACATGCTTATCATATAGTAAAATGATAAAAGATGACTGGAAGAGACAGCTGTGTCTTCTGTTTAGATAGCAATGTATTTGCATTGCTTCTCTAAATTCTTGACTAATATTTTATCTGCAAAATTTAAAGTTTTGAAGGGATTCGTTAATGTTGACTAATGCTGTTAGTAAACAGAGAGGTTGTTCATTCTTGGATCTTGGGAACTGCTGTTGTAAAAAGCTGTAAAATTCTTATGAAGTTTTCTGGCACTTAAACAGACTTCTCAGGCCCTTTCAGTTTTAAATACTTGAAATTCTTTAGCAGGAATTGTGTAAGAGTAATAAATTGGGGCAAAAAATTTCTGAAACAAAGATTTGTGTTCTTTTCTAATTGTAAATTTATCTTTTTCCATGTTGTAAGTCGTTTGAAAATGTTTCTGTGGAATCAGTGGACTCATCCAGTGAGAAAGGTAATGCTCAAGGTTTTTATAACTTTTGTCAAACTTCTTGCAGTTACTTTCTATAAATGTTCTGGATTACTTAATCTCTTCTTGCTTAGTAACCTAATGTATTCATTTTTAATGCAAAATGATATACAAAGTTTTACATATAAAGCTTAAGGGAAATAACCTGCTAGAGTAGATAGATATTGTGAGATATAGACTCATCAATAATTGTGTAAAGCTTTTAACTTGAATAATAGAAATACATTTTAAGATAAAAATACGTTATAGTTTGAAACCATTTTAAATTTAAACTCTGGCCTTTTAATTGTAAATTTGTCACTTGTATTTAAAAAAAAAACAAACAGTTTTTATTGATGAACATCTTAGGATCTGAGTGCTTCTTTGTTTAGAGTTATGACGTGATCACATTTAACATATACTTACCTTGATATTTTTATTTTCAGGAAATTTTTCTCCTTTAGAACTAGACAGCGTGCTGTTGAAGAACACTGATTCTATAGACTTGGCTTTGTCATATGCTAAAACCTGGTCAAAATATACTAAGAACATAGTTTCATGGGTTGAAAAAAAGCTTAACTTGGGTGAGTTGCTCTTGGAAGCATCCGATTTAGAGTATAATAATTAAATTGTTTATAACTTATTTTTTTATAGATTATGAGTAACAGAATTCCAGATTAGTAGCTGCTACAGTATAATGAATAAAATCATTGTCCAGTTTCTCATTGTGAAATAGAAAAGACTCTTCTTACACTAGATGTAATTATTATTTACTGTGGACCAGCTACTAGACCTTGGGACATGAAGACAAATAGAATGCTGAGAATACTGTCTCTGCCTTCAAAGAAGTCACACTCTAGTGGGTAAAAAGAAATGCAATCAGATAATATGGTAACAGGAGATAATAGCAACAATAGGTGTATGAGTAGAAGATAATCGAAGCAGAGAAGAAACATTTTAATAGCTAATATTTCCCCAGCGTTTTACAGTTGTCAGAATGTTTTCATAGGGAAAAGAATTGTTTTCCCTATTTTACAGCTGAGAGAGATAAGACAGGAGATTTCCTAAGGTCATACAGCAGATTTGCTTACAGTCGTTAGACTGTACAAGAATTATTTTCCCTATTTTAGAGCTGAGAGAGACAAGACAGGACATTTTCTAAGGTCATACAGCAGATTTGCCTACAGTCATGTAGCATAACTGGAAGAGTACAGAATCTACCCAAAGTCTATGCTCCTTCTACTGTATTATTTGCTTACAATAGAGAATGCTAATCAGAATCACCTGAATCGTCTTGTAGAAAGACAGTACACAAGCCTTGGTCCTATCCTTCAAAGAGGTAAAATGTAGGCAAATATATTCTGAAGATGTTTCCCAGTGGATTCTGATGAGCACTCACAATAAAGAATTGCTGAATTAAGAGCTGTGCATGGTGGCTTATCCTTGTAATCCCAGCTATTCCTGAGGCTGAGGCTGAGGCTGGAATATCACTTGAGCCCGGGAGTTCAAGGCCAGTCTGGGCAACATAGTGAGACCACGCCCCTTTAAATAAATAAATAAATAAATAAATAAAGTATTGTTGTATTATATCTTGATACACACTAGTATTTGTGATCACTTTTTAATTGTGGGATTACAAGTAATTTTAGAGGATAGAGGGGGAAAATAAATTTTTTTTTTACCTTCTGATACCTTCTTTGAACTTTTCAGAATTGGAGTCTACTAGAAATATGGTCAAGTTGGCAGAGGCAACTAGAACTAACATTGGAATTCAGGTAAGTGTTCTGTGAACTTCTAGGGTTTTGTAATAAGAAACTACTCATGAACTCCCAATAATGCCTTGCAAAATCAGAATATTTCAGTTAGTATAGGAAAGCACTTAAATGCTGATCTTTTTATTGACAAAATTATTTTAAGTTTTGATGGATTCCATTATGAAAAAATCTAGGAAATTTATTTATTTATTTATTTATTTATTTTAGTCTTGAGGCGGGGTCTCACTCACTCTGTCACCCATGCTGGAGTACAGTGGCATGATCTCGGCTCACTGCAACCTCTGTCCCCCCAGGCTCAAGCAATCCTCCCACCTCAGCCTCCTGATTACCTGGGACTACAAGTGTCCACTACCATGCCTGGCTAATTTTTGCATGTTTCTGCAGAGATGGGGTTTCACCATGTTGGGGTTTCACATGGTGAAACCTAGGCTGGTCTCAAACTCCTGAGCTCAAGTAATCTGCCCATCTTGCCCTCCCAAAGTGCTGGGATTACAGGCGTGAGCCACTATTCCTGGCTGGAAATTTACAATTTTATACAAATACTAATTGTCTTGATAGCTACTACTTTTGCTAACCAGTTTTATAATGAGTTATAATTCATTTTCTTCTATAGTTTTCTCATAGTTATGTTTATGACTAGTTATTTTTCTTGGGGCAAAAGTCTAAACTTAGTTTCCCTTTTTGAAGAAAAGTAGTGATGTGTTTGGAATTCTAGCGCTATTTCTATTGTAAAATTTACTTTTTAATTTTAAATTTTAGGAGTTCATGCCACTGCAGTCTCTGTTTATTAATGCTCTTCTTAATGATATAGAGAGCAGTCACCTTTTACAACAAACAATTGCAGCTCTCCAGGCTAACAAATTTGTGCAGGTAAAGATTGATTTAATTATATAATTCACTTTTTTTTTTTTAAACAATAGTGTGCCTTTAGAAAACTGCTTTTTTCTTTTTCCTTTTTAAATATCCTTCACAGCCTCTACTTGGAAGGAAAAATGAAATGGAAAAACAAAGGAAAGAAATAAAAGAACTTTGGAAACAGGAGCAAAATAAAATGGTTAGTATTAAAATGGAGTTTCATATACTATTTGTGAACATCAAAAATAATCTGCAGTATATAGTGACCTTCCTTGCTCTCATTTTTCTAAAATATTGTCTTAACTAGTTATCTTGCTGAATATGCTAAAGATACTTGTTCAGTAGGATTTCTTTCATATTCTGTGTTGAATACTCCTTTCTATGTAGCTTGAAGCAGAGAATGCTCTCAAAAAGGCAAAATTGTTATGCATGCAACGTCAAGATGAATATGAGAAAGCAAAGTCTTCCATGTTTCGTGCAGAAGAGGAGCATCTGTCTTCAAGTGGTGGATTAGCAAAAAATCTCAACAAGCAACTAGAAAAAAAGCGAAGGTTGGAAGAAGAGGCGCTCCAAAAAGTAACAGTCTTTTTCTTTTTTATTTGCAAATTGAATTAGCAATAATCTGCCAGGAGTTTGGTGTCAAAGTTCTGCGTCTGCCAGGGTCACTTGGAAAGGCTTGTTAAAACATGGCTAAGCCCATCCCCTGGAGTTTCTGATTCAGTAGGTCAACAGAGGGACCCGGGCAGGTTACATTTTTAACAGGCTCTCAGGTGGTACAGATGCTTTTGGTGAGGATCCAGATTTTGAGAACTACTCTGCTGAGACCTGAATTTTGGAGTTTGTGAAAGAATGTCTTAGAGAAGGCAGCAGTTTGATATATATTTATATTTTACTTAATAAGAAAGTTCAACTTTTAGGCAACTGTGTGTGTATATGTCTACTAATTCAGGCACCTGATAGCAAGGATAGGCAAAAGCTTTGTATTACTGATGAAATGTAATTTTATAAACAAATTCTGTAAGATTATATGGAAAATAGTAAATATAAATATATGCTGTTTCAGATAGAAGTGAATATTTATTTTATAGACAATGTACTAATTATAAATTGTACATGGCCATGGCTGTTCATTGAAATCAAGTGCCTTTGAATCACTGACCAGAACAGATTATCTTTAGAAATATTTTCTGAAAAGAGAATATTTCAGAATCTTCAGTTATTTCAACTTAGCTTTACTATAGTAAATATTTGTTTTAAAATATAATTCTAGTGATCAGTGTTACTTTTTTCTGTTATATTCTTGAAGGTAGAAGAAGCAAATGAACTTTACAAAGTTTGTGTGACAAATGTTGAAGAGAGAAGAAATGATCTAGAAAATACCAAAAGAGAAATTTTAACACAACTCCGGACACTTGTTTTCCAGTGTGATCTTACCCTTAAAGCTGTAAGTAATTTCTTCAGTATTTATAAGGCGAGAGAAAAGAATGTCAGGCCAGGCATGGTGGCTCACACCTGTAATCAGTCCCAGCACTTTGGGAGGCTGAGGTGGAAGGATCACTTGAGCCCAAGAGTTTGAGGTTACAGTGAGCTACGCTTATGATTACTCACTCCAGAGGAGGTAATCACTAAAAAAAGAAAGAGGCCAGGCACAGTGGCTCACACCTTAAATCCCAGCACTTTGGGAGGCCAAGGTCGGGGATCACAAGGGCACGAGATCGAGACCATCCTGGCCAACATGGTGAAACCCCATCTCTACTAAATACAAAAAGTTAGTTGGGTGTGGTGGTGCATGCCTGTAGTCCCAGCTACATAGGAGGCTGAGGCAGGGGAATCACTTGAACCTGGGAGGTGGAGATTGCAGTGAGCCGAGATCGTGCCACTGCACTCCAGCCTGGGCGACAGAGCAAGATTCCATCTCAAACAAAAAATAAAGAAAGAAATAGAAGTCTCTGTATCTGTAGAAGGGGAAGGTATGCCTGATAAGTTATGATTCTTATGGGATTTAGATTCTGAGGTTAATGAAATGCGTTGAGTTTGCAAATTAATTTTCAGTTTTTCATAGTGACATACAGTTTGAATTACTTTTGATCTGCCTTTCCCATGTTCTCTGAATTGATGATTTGTTTGGTTAAAATTGAAGTCTGAGAGTTTAAAATTGCCTCTAAGCCACCATTTTTCTTGGCTTGGCTGACAAAATTGATTTGGCCCTTGAAACTTCTGTCAGTGCTCTGAGATGTATTCTTCAAAATTGGAGTAAATTAAATATTGAAACTGAACCAAATTATTTGTTTGGAGACAAAGCATTCTACTCTCAAGTATTTTTATTTACTCTTTAAAATGTTTTTCATAAAATTAATTACATGCAAAAAACATTTTTTCATGTATAGTCCACAAGTTTTAACATTTATAAATTTGTGTTAAGTACCACCACAATCAGGATTCAGAACGATACTATCACTTAAAAACGATTCCTTCATGCTACTTTTTTTGTAGTCCATCTCTGCCTACTCCTAACCCCCTGGCAAGTACTGATCTGTTCTCTGCCTGATTAGTTTGGTCTTTTCCAGATTGTCATATATATGAAAACATATAGTGTATGACCTTTTGACTGGTTTCTTTTACTCAGCATAATGCCTTTGAGATTCATCAGTGTTATGCATGTATCAATAGGTTGTTTCTTTTTATTACTGAATTCCATTCTATGACTGTACTACAGTGTTTATCCATTCACTAGCTGGACATTTGTGGTGTTTCCAATTTGGGGTGATTATGAGTAGAGCTACAGAATATTTTCTTATACGTTCTTGTTGAACATAGGTTTTCTTGTTTCTCAAGTAAATACCAGGAATGGGATTACTCGTTAGTGTGCTAAATGTATAGTTACCTTTATGAGAAACTGCCAAACTGTTTTCCAGAGTGGCTATGATATTTTTCATTCTAACCAGCAGTGTATGAGAATTTTAGTTGTTCTGTGTCCTTGACATGTGTCAGTCATTGTTTTTAAATATTAGCTGTTCCAATAGGTGTGTTATCTAATTGTGGTTTTAATTTATGTTTCTAAAAATGATTAACAATATTGAGCACCTTTTCAAGGGCTTATTTACAATCTGTATTTTAGCTATTTTAAAAATTGAGTTGTTTATTTTCTTATTGTTGAATTTGCATATGTTTTCTCTCATTCTAGAGCTTCTCTTTTTATTCTTTTAGCAGTGACTTTGGGGAGCAAAAGGTTTTAGTTTTGTTGGAATCCAGTTTATCTGTTTTTTTCTTTTATGGGTTGTGCTTTTGGTGTTATATCTAAGAGTGCTTCACCTAACCCAGGGTCATAAAGATTTATCCTATGATTTCTACTAAAAGTTCTATAGCTTCATATGTAGATAGATATATGATCCATTTTGGGTTAATTTTTGTATAAGGTTTAAGGTATAGGTTGAGGTTCATTTTTATCATATGGATGTTATAATAAAATTATACCCACAGGATTTTACTTTATTTGAGTGACACAGAGAGGTCAGTGCTATTGAGAGAAAAACTTATGACTTAGACTTCCCAAGAGAAGGGGAAGTCAATCCACACAGGGCCACAAGGGAAATACCAAGTTTGGCAAGCGTAAACAGGGATGAAAAGAATGCTGAGTAGAGTTTTTATTGGGGTTTCCTCAGGAAAGGCAAGGTAAACAATTTAGGATTGGCTAGTTTGAATTTCCGTGGACTTTGGAGAATAGGGGTGGTCTCTGGTTTTTTGGTACCTGGCCCTGGGATGATTTAGGGCAGAGAAAATAATTGGCTTTGTGTGTAAGAGTTAGAGAAGGAGGTGGTTGGATCTATAGACTTGGGACTTATTGCTTTGCACATGAAAGCTGTAATATCCTAGCTGAACCCTTGGCTATCTCTGGGAATTAGCTAGCCCAGGGATAGTCAGTCTCTCACTAGCCAGCTTGCTTTTTAAGATGTCAAAACTACATAAAACAGAAAAAATAAAAAATATGGTAAATGCAAATGTCCACTTGTTTCAATACCATTTGTTGAAAACACTATGCCATTTTCATTAAATTGCCTTTGTATGTTGATAAAAATCAGTTGACCATATTTGTGTGTGTCTACTTCTGTATTTTCTGTTTTGTTGCACTGAAGTACTTGCTGTCCTTTTTATAAAATCCCCCTGTCTTGATTATTTTGGCTTTATAGCAAGTCAAAATCAGGTGCATAGTGTGTGTCTTCCAGCTTTATTCTTTTATAGAATTGTCTGAGTATTTAAGATCCTTTGACTTTCCATAAAAATGTTAGAATCAGCTTCTCCGTATCTCAAAAAAACTCTTGCCAACATTTTGGTTGGAATTGGTATTAAATTTTATATCAGACTGGGGAGAATTGACTGTATATGTAGCATCTTCGCAATATAAAGTTGCCACCTCATGAAGTTGTCTCTCCAACTACTTAACTACTCTTTGATGTTTTTTTAATCAGCATTTTGTAGTTTTCAACATAACTTTAATAAGTTTTGTTCGATTTAATCCTATGTATGTATGTGCATATGAGGGGGGCTATTGTGAATGGTCTATATGTACGTCCACATAAACAATTTATGCGCATACGTATAGATTTCCTTTATATAAAATTCCCATTGTTAATTGGTTTGGGGGCTTTTTCATTTGTTTTTGTTTTTTGAGACAGGATTTTACTCTGTTACTCAGACTGGAGTGCAGTGGCATGATCACAGCTCACTGCAGCCTCACCCTCCTGGGCTTAAGCAGTCCTCAGCCTTCCAAGTAGATAAGACTACACGTGTATGCCACCATGCCCAGCTAATTTTTATATTTTTTTGTAGAGACTAGGTTTTGCCACATTTGCCCAACCTGGTCTCGAACTCTTGGGCTCAAAGAATCCACCCACCTCGGTCTCCCGAAGTGCTGGAATTACAGGCATGAGCCACCGTGCCTGGCTGTTTTAATTGTTAATATTTAGAAATACAATTGATTTTTTTGTGTGTTGGTCTTATATTTTGCAGCCTTGCTAAACTAACTTATTTGCTTTAGGAGCTTTTTATAGATTCTTTAGGATTTTCTACATAGAAAATTATGTTACCTGCAGATAGGGACAGTTTTATATCTTCCTTTCCAATCTGTATTCCTTTTATTTTTTTTTCTTATTGTCCTCACTAAGGCTTCTAGTACACTGTTAAATAGGGGTGGTAAGAGAAGACATGCTGGCCTTATTGTCCATCTTAGAGAGAAAGCACTCAGTCTTTCATCATAAAATATGGTGATACCTATAGGTTCTTTGAAGATGCCTTTTATCTGTTTAAGAAATTTCTTTTTCCTAGTTTGCTGAATTTTATGAATAAAGGTTAAATAAATAAAGGTTTAAATGAATAAAACTTAGATTTTATCAAATGTCTTTCTGCATTATTTGATATCATGTAGTTTTGTCTTTAGTCTGTAAATATGATAGATTATATAATATTTGAGGATGGACCTAGCTTTGCCTCCCTGGAATAAGACCCTCTTTGTTATGATGAATTGTTTATTTTATATATTGCTGGATTCAATTTGCTGCTTTGTTGAGTATTTTTTCTTTTTCTCTCTGTTAGTGAAAGATTGATATGTCTAAAAATTCTTGCACTTGTTTTTGTCTGGTTTTGGAAGTGTCAGGGTGATGCTGCCTTCATAAAATGAGTTGCCCTTCTATTTTTTTTCTGGAAAAGATTGTGTCAAATTTGTGTTATTTCCTTAAAAGTTTGGTAACAATCCTCTGGTGAAAGTATCTAGGCTTGGGATTTTCTCTTTTGGAATATTTTTAAACTGTGTATTCAGTGTATTTTTATATAGTCCTATTCAAGCTGATTATTTCTTCTTAGGTGATTTTTGGTAGTTTGTGGCTTTCATGGAACTGGTCCTATTTGTCCAGATTGTTGAATTTATGTGCATAGGGTGTCCTGTAGTATTCTCTAACCTTTTAACGTCTCAGTGGGCTGTAGTAATAACCTCTCTTTCTCTCTCAATACTGGTCATTTGGATCTTTTTTCTCTTTCTCTCTTTTTGATCAATCTGGAAAGAGATTGATAAGTTTTAGTATATTTTTTAAAAAAGAAATAGCGTTTAGTTTCATCGATTTTTCTTTTTCTTAATTTTACTGATTTCTGCATTTTATTTATTTCCACTTTCTTTGGGTTTATTTTGCCTTTTTTTTTTTAAGTTTCTTAAAGTAGAAGCTTGTCTTGTTCATTGAGACCTCCCTGTGCTTTTCTGATACATTTAATTCTTTAAATTTTCCTCTCTCAGCATTGCTTATGTATATCCCACAAATTTTGAAATTTATATTTTCATTTTTATTTTGTTCAAAATATTTTCTAATTTCCCTTGAGACTTGATCTTTGATCTGTGAATAATGTAGAAGTCTGTTGTTTAATTTCCAAGTATTTGAGGATTTTCTGGATATCTTCCTGATACTGATTTTTAGTTTAATTCCATTATAGTGGGAGACGTACTTATTATGATTACATTTCTCTTAAATTTGTTATGTAGTTTATTTTATGACCCAGGATGTGGGTCATAAACAAGCAGAAATTAATAAAAACAAATCAATAAAATTAAAAGAGAAAAACCGATGAAACTAAAAGCCGTTTTTTTTGGAAAGATCAATGATGAATTTTCCATGTGTGCGCTTGAAAAGCATGTGTGTTCTCTTGTCAACTGAAATGTTTTGTAAGTATCAATTGGTTCCTATTGTTTTAAGATGTAATTTATTTATTCTGTATTCTAGATGATTTACATTTTGCTACTTTTATCAATTACCGAGAAAGAAGTTTTGAAGTCTCCAACATACTGTGTATTTTTAGTTCTATCAGTTTTATGTATTTTGAAGTTCTGCTGCTTACACAGTAACAATTATTTTATTATCTTGGTAATCAATCCTTTTATCCTTAGAAATGTGTCTGTTTTTATACTGATAAATTCCCTTGCTTTTTATTCTACCTTATTTAATATTGATATATTATTCCAGTTTTCTTTTGAATATTTTGAGTGTGGCATATCTTTTATCATTCTTTTAATTTTATTGTATTTAAAGTGAGTTTCTTATATAGCATATAGAGAACATATACTTCTGTCTTTTTTTTTTTAATCTATTTTGGCACTATCTTATAATTGGAGTGTTTAGACCATTTATATTTCAGGTTAATACATGTTCAGATTTAGGTCTACCATTTTATATCTTTTGTGTCTATGCCTTGTGATGTTTCCCTTAATCTGTTTCCCTTTTGCTGCCTTCATTTGGATGAATTGATAATTTTCTAGACATATATTTTAATTTGTCTAATGGGTGTTTTATTATGTATCTTTATATACCTTTTGAAAAAATTGGTTGCACACATCTGTGTTATTAAGAAGCTATAGTAGCTCAGGTTATTATATTCCTACCTTCTAAATGTTTTCTGAAGAAAACATCATGAAGGAAAAAATAGTGTGGATGCTCATAGCACCTCTCCTGGTACCACTGTCATAAACTGAATATTGCTTGCAGCGTCTTGGATTCACTGTCAGAGACTGAATATTGGGTTGCCTGGCCCATGGGTCCAATCACCAGAATGGTTTTTTCCCGCTTTTTTCTTATGAAATGAGAAAAAAATTTAATAAATCAACCAAAACTGAGATTTTGTTTGGTAGAACTCTCTCCCATCCCTTCTCTTGTTCTAGTGACTACAGTGTCTTTTTCAAGAGAATATAGCTGTTTCAAACCACTCCTGAAGAGTTTCTAGTTAGGAAATGCAATTTTTATCTATTTATATACCCCAAGAAAATCTCTCTCTAATTATCACTTCGAAACTTACATTGCCTTGATAACCAAAATTGTTGCACGTAGACTTCCATTGTTACCATTTACTTTTGTCTACATTTACTCTCAGTGGAGCTAAATGCAAAACTACATCTCTTGACCAGTGAAAAAATGTGTTGGTTTATGTCATATGGAGTCAACCAGTTAAGTAGCATATGTCAAAACATAATGGTTTTTGAGATCACTTAACATTGTAAATTCTCATTAGAATCCCACAATCAATGCAACTTGGTTGAACTGAGCTGCTGTGGACTGTTTATCACCCCCCAAAATTAGTATGTTGAGATCCTAATCCCCAATATGATAATTTGATGATATTTGGAGGTTGGGGCCTTTGGGAGGTGACTAGGTGGAGCCTTCATGACCCTTGCCCCTTCTATCATGTGAGGACACAGAGAGAAAAGAGCAGTCAAAGTCTATGCACCAGGAAGTGGGGCCCACACCAGACCCTGAATCTGATAAGGCCTTGCTCTTGATCTCTCAATCTCCAGGACTGTGAGAAATAAATCTTTGTTGTTTAAGTTACTCTGTCTATGGTATTTTTGTTGTAGCAGTCTGACGTAACTAAAGAGCATACAGATATGGACTCTGTCATATATGAAAATGGATATTGTGTCATTAAGATATAAAATAAGCATTCTGGTAAAAAAAAATTCTCTCTTTCTTTGAACAGAAATAGATGTTCTAAGATTACTAGTTACCTGAAAAAGTGGTAATGAACTATTCTGAAACACTGTTGAAGAAGCTTGAGCATTTTGGAGAATTTACTGTGGTTTCCAGAGTTATATGACAATTCAGCCTAAAATAGATTATGCAATAAATAACCAAGTTTAAAAAAAATGGTTGCACACTTATCTGTGTTTCTACATACACTTAATTTTTTTACAGTCTGCTTAGAACTAGTATTTTAACCACTTCAAGTGAAATGCAGAACCATCACCACCACAGATAAATTCCTTTACCTAATCTGAGTTATATTTGATATATGTAAATTACATCCATATACATTGAAAACCTTGCCAGACTCTCATAATTTTTGCTGTTAAAAGCCATACATATTATAAAGAGTTAAGAGGCATAGTCTATTATATTTACCCAGATCTTTACTATTTCTGCTAATTCTTCTTGCATTCTACTGGGGTTCCATCTTTCTTTTGGTAACATTTTGTCTACAGAACTTTCTTTACCACTTATTTTATAGCAGCTCTGTTGGTAATGGATTCACTTGGTTGTGTTTCATATGAGAATGTCTTTATTTCATCTTTGTTTCTGAAGGACACTTTCACTGAATATAGAATTCTGAATACAGAAATCAGTTCTTTCACTGCTTTAAAAATATTGTTCCACTGCCTTCTGGAATCCATAGTTTCTCCTGAGATACTAGTAATCATTTGAATTATCATTCCCCAATAGTGGCATGTGTTTTTCTTTGGCTGTTTTTGTGGAGGTTTTTTGTCTTTGGTTTTCACCCGTTTAAGATGTATCTAGACCTGGTTTTTGCTGCTTTTCCTGTTTTGGATTTGTTGAACTTCTGCAAGTTTGACTCTTGCAAAATTTTAGAAGTTTTCAACTATTGTTATTTTAATTATTTTTATAGTATTCTTTTTCCTCTTTCTCTGACACCCAATGACTCAAACACTAGAGCTTTTGTTAATCTTCTGCAGTTCTGGAGGTCCTCTATTTTTTCCCCAAAGCTTTTTCCTCTTGGTTGTTTATATGGTTCTGTTGATTGATCTGTCTTCAAGTTCACAGGCTCTTTTCCTTTGTTATCCTCATTCTCCCATATAGTCCGTCCAGTAAGTTTTTTGTTCAGGGTATTTTATTTTTCAGCAATAAATTTTTTCTTTTGTTTCTTTATATCTTAACATTTCTTTGCTGAGACTTCTGTTTTTCCATGTTTCAAGATTGTTTGCTCTACTTCTTTGAATCCTTTGTAATAGTTGTTTTAGGGTTTTCATCTGATAATCCCAAATCTGAGCCATATCAATGTTTGTGTCTGTTTATTGTCTTTTGTCTGTGAGTTGTTGAGATTTCCCTGGTTCTTTGTAGGAGAGGTAATTTTGAATTATATCCTAGACATTTTCACTATGACTTTATCCTAGGTCCTGTATTGAACTTTTTTAAAATTTTTTTTCAATTTTAGCAGTCATCCAATACAGTTAGGTTCATTTTCCAGCTTCTACGTGACTCCCTTCCCAATCTTCTGGCTGAGAAGCTTAGGTCTGCCTATTCTGAGGGCCAAGTATGGGGAGGATAAAGAGAAAAAAGTAACAGAAATTTCAGACCCCTCTCACTCTTTAGAGTACAGTTCATCTGGTCATAAAGGAGGATGTCCATCAGAGTTTTGGCATCTATTCAGCTACTACTGCCATCACTGCTACTGCCACAGGATTGGGTCTTAGGGATTTGGACTTGCCTGGGAACTGGGGCAGGAGGGAAAACAAATATTCAAAAGAAACCAGGGAGTTTTCTTCTACTGTTTTAGTCATATCTTCCATCATCCTTTCCCCCTTTTGTTCCTTGGACCAGAAAGTACCTCTCTTGGAGCTCCTTCTGTCTACACTCAGTTTGTACTTTGGGAATTGGAGAATTGGGTAGGAGCTGAGCATGGAGCATGGGCTTTAAGTAGGAGCTGAGCATGGGCTAGAAACAGTTAGGGGAGGGGGCAGGAGTAGACCTATCACTAAATTGGTCATACCTTGAATTGTAGTTTATTTCTGTAATAAACTGCTACCATTCATTTTTCAGACTCTTGATTTGTGCATTCTGTTCAGGATTTTTAGGTGAATTCAGTAGGAGACTGGGGGACGTCAGCTTACTCCATCTGAACCAGAAGTCTTGCTTAAAATGTTTTTGAGTGTTTAAAATTGCATCTCATTCATTTTCCAAATTTTGATTAAGTAATATGTGATTTACTTAAAGGATCATGAAAGGATTTTTTAAAATTATAAAATCCAGGATTCAAAATAACTTAGAAGTCATTTAGGCTAATCATTTACCTCTGGCAAATTCCCTTTACCTCAAACAATAGCTAATGATAGCTAAGATTGACTACATACCTGCAAGCGTATTAAGCTCTTAGTCTACATTAATTCATGTAATTCTCTCAAAATTCTGTCAAGCTTTTAGCTCCATTTTACTGATAGAAAACTAAAGTTTAGAAAGCTTTCTCAAGATGTGGTCCTTGGACCAGTCACATTGACATTACTTTGAGAGCCTATGAGGAATGTAGAATCTTGGGTTTCAACACAGATCCTTAGACTCATAATCTACACTTGGACAAGATCCTCCAGGTGATTCATTTGCATCTTAAATTTTTTAATGCACTGGTTTAAAGAAATTATAAATAACTCGATGAAGGTCACCTAGCATGCAAGTTACATTTAGGATCAAGATAGCAGTTTACTTCTAGCTAAAGAATGCTCTAATATTGCCAGTTGCTAGATTTAAACTGTACCTTATGGAGTTTGAATTTTCTTTGTTTCTTGAAGGAGTTAGGGCACAAATAAGCTATTCTGTTGTGTGTACTTTTCAAATACTATTTACGTAGAGTCAAGTATCCTTAGGGAAATGCCTATCTACATTGAAAAGGACTTAGAGGGCCGGGCGCGGTGGCTCAAGCCTGTAATCCCAGCACTTTGGGAGGCCGAGGCGGGTGGATCACTAGGTCAAGAGATCGAGACCATCCT
>NW_016107481.1:4330809-4351256 GCF_001604975.1 Cebus imitator | reverse complement strand
ATTTGTACTATCTCCTCCTTTTGTTTGGATTGATCTCCGTGAAGCTTTTCTTACATCGGGTCTCAGTTCAAATGTTACCTCCTCAGAGACGTCTTCCCTGACTTACCATGTTGGAAATACCCTTCGACAAACATGAACCTGATCATACTGCATAATTTGACATTGTAATATAGTATTCATTGCATTTTTCAGTATCTGAAAGTATCTTATTTACACAATTTGTTACTTCTCTCAGTTACGACCCTCAGGAGAACATAAAGGTCCATGAGGACCAGTATCTTATCGGTTTGCTATAATATACCCAAAGCCTAGGTTTTTGTGAACATCAAATTAGTTTATTCATGTAAGACACTGAGAATGGGTCTGGCATATTGTACACACTTGTCAGCTGCTGCTGTTGTTGTTGTTAGTACAAGTGATAATAGTGATAGTATATTTAGGCATTTGTGAAACTCAATGGAATAATGTATTTTGAATAGATTCAAGGGCAATATCTAATTATAAGAACTGAGTACTGTAATTAAGCATTTCTATTTTTATAGGACTGAAAAAAGTGAAAATAGTCTAAATAATAGTTATATAACTGGAAGTGTTTTCCCCTTGTCTTTTACTGAAAAGTTTAGGCAGTTGTGATCAGATCATCAGGATATAGAGATGAGGATCCTCAGAAACACATTGATCTAAAATTGTGAACCATTTGGGGCATGGAGTTTGTGAAGTTATTTTTGAACATTTCAGCTAAAAGCCAGTTTTGCTGGAAATGATCACTCCTAGATATTAGATTAAACCTACTTTTTTCCCCTAATCTAGACATTATGCAAAATCAGGTAACATAGTATGCTCAGAGTGATATTCAGTGCTTTATGCTTCACTGTATAGCATTTTTATTGATGCAGTCATTGAAATAAATGTATGTTTGTATAGCATTCTGTATATCATGAGTTACTCTGCCTTTTGTCTCTGTGTCCATAGGTAACAGTTAACCTCTTCCATATGCAGCATCTGCAGGCTGCTTCCCTTGCAAACAGTTTACAGTCTCTCTGTGATAATGCCAAACTCTATGACCCAGGCCAAGAGTACAGTGAATTTGTCAAGGCTACAAATTCAACTGAAGAAGAAAAAGTTGATGGGTGAGAATTAATATATAGACAAAATTATTTCAAAATGTAAAACACTTCATTGTTAAGTATCTAGTACAAGGAGGTATCTTTTCTGACTGACAAAATTAACTTAAAATTTTTCGGAATTCTTTAAATGTTATTTTATGGTATCAAAGTAGATGTATTTAAGGAATAGATATAATTCACTTACAGTAAGCCTTTCCATTTTGACACAGACCTCTTTTCTTTAAGAGTTAAAAATCCTTTGGGAATGGCATATGATGGCCTTACATATTTTGAATGTCCACAAAATTTAACCTGTTTTCCAGAGGTCATGCTAGAAAAGTTTAACCATGACATGAATTATTAATTATACTTTTGCTATTCCTTCCCATGTTTCCATTGTAATAAGCACAAATAATTTAAAAGCTATATTTACAACTCCTATAAGAAGCTGAACCATGTAATATGATTTGTTTTTAATATTTAGTTTAATTCCTCTATGATCATTAATAGATTTTTCTAAACATAGAATGAAATAAACTGATTGTTAATCACTCTTTGGAGTGTTGAGTTTTATTGTTGTTGTTGTTCCAGAAATGTAAATAAACATTTAAATAGTTCCCAAACTTCTGGATTTGGACCTGCCAACTCTTTAGAGGATGTTATACGCCTTCCTGACAGTTCTAATAAAATTGAAGAGGACAGATGCTCTAACAGTGCAGATATAACAGGTAGTTTTCCACACTAAAAAGAGTGCTAATTTACAAAAGTTCAGATTGTTCAAATGTGATTGTTAAGTTAATTGGTGCTCTGGAATTTAAAAATCAGGCCTTAGATTATAAGTTTATGATATCTTATTCACAGTTGTTACCATGGTGCCTGTCTTAAAGTTGATAATTGGTTATTGTTAAAGAAATTTGAATTGTCTCACTTGATAGAATGTTAGTATTTTACCTTATGAAATCCACCTGTAGCCAAGTTTTGACTTTATTCTTTTCATTAAAGGTCCTTCCTTTATAAGATCATGGACATTTGGGATGTTTAGTGACTCTGAGAGTACTGGAGGGAGCAGCGAATCTAGATCTCTGGATTCAGAATCTATAAGTCCAGGTACATCAATACTTAAGTCTAGCAATGAAAACTCATTGAAAGATCAGTCCTTTTTTGGATATTTTTTAACTACCTTGTTTTTATAGTGAACATCCACACCTAAAGAGAGGAAAGTGTACAATTTAAAAAATAGGTTTTAAAAACCCCTCATATATTCACCACTCAGGCTAAGAAATAGATGATTATTATTAATCAGTATATTAGAAGCCCCTTGTGTACACCTCCTTGGTAGCATCGTCCTGTCTCCCACCAGAATAAACCATTATCCTGAAATGTTTTATAAACATTCTCTAGCTGTTTTAAATGTTGCTAGTACCTATATCTGGTGAAGTTTTGCTCTCTTCTGAATCACGCTTTTGTGACTTCATGCATTATTTTAGATCTATGTGAATGTAGGTAGAGATCTTTATTTTCACAGCTGTATATTCTGTGAATATAACTATCATTGTCTGTTGGATTGTTTTGATAATTGCTGTGATAAACAAAGTCATTTTGCTATTTCTGTGCCTGCAACTACTTATTAATTTTTTACAAATGTGCATTAAGATACTTTGATATAGATTATCTCATGATCCTCAGAGGGAAATAGAGTAAGTGTTTTGAAGTCTCCCTTCGTGGCTTCTGAAAGGGTAACTTGCGCAGGTTATACAGCTAGCAGGAGAAGAAGGTAGCACTTGAACCTATGCGATTCTTACATCCAACATTCTTTACTCCTCTACCAAAGACTGCCCCAGGCCCATTCTTTCTGGCAACATTTTTTTCTCCTAGGATCTTAAGAGTTAGATTATAGGATTTGACCCATCTCAGATTCCAAGGACTTTTTCTTCTTTTACATATCACAGAAGTTTTACTCATTTAGATAAATCTCATCTATTTAAAGTTAGGAAAATATTTTCATGCAGCACTGGGGTTTGCTGCCTTCTTTAAAACTAGCACTGTTCAAGGAACATTCTGGAAATGTGAGCCTAATATTGAGCGGAATATATGTAATTAGTTTCATAACAACAAACTGGTTCTAGATAGCTCCAGAAATTATGACCCAATCTAGAGCAAGCCCTGAATTATTTAGGATCCCATAAGACTTCATGTGATAAAGACAAAACTTTAGAAACGACATCACCTGATAAATGGGTAAAAACCTGGGAATGCCTGGCCTGGGAAAGAGGAAAATTGGAAACCTGTCAGCTGTCCTCAAATACTGGAGGTAAAAAGGGATTAAAGTTAAAGAGTGCTTGATTGCTCCATTTGGGAAAAATATGACCAAGGCTGGGATTTATAGGGAGGCATATTTCTGTTCAGAAATATAAGGAATATTCTAATTTTACAATTAAAATAGTTATAAAATGGAGCAATACGACCTTGCGATTTATCAGTCATTGGGGGCATATTCAAAGTGAAAACTAGATAGCTACCTTTAAGCATATTGTGAAGAAAAATCCTTTGGGAAGGGGATGTTCTTTAAAATAATTTGTAAAGGCCTTTCTAACTCTGAATCTGAAACTGTTAGGGCCTTACATTAAGGTGAATTCTTCTACTTAGATATAGGCCTGTGCAGGGAGTACATAAGCCTCATTCCCAGTTGAGCTACTTCTAAACATGCTTTGATACATATGGCAGTGTCCTTTTTTGACATAGCTTGTATCCTGTGGTCTTAACTCCCTGCCAGTACAACTGGGCTATTGTTCCTGGTTCCCAGTCTCCCGTCTTGCCAGTAACATAAATGTGATGTTACTGTTGGGTTGTTATATTCAAAGGTTTTTGTATATTAGAAAGCTTTTGGTTGTATTATATACATTTATAACAATTCAGCAAACATTTAATGACAACTTTACTGTTGTGCCAGCTACTGTCACATAGTAGATATTAGACATGAATGGAAAATATCAGCTATACTTGTGGAGTTTGCAATCTCTAGGACTTACTATCAGAAATTGGCAATAAAGTGTTATTGGACTACATGAGCATCAGTTTTAAATTTGTTTGAGAAAGTCAGATTTGGTTAAATTTCCTTTTGTTCCCAGGAATGAGTATCAAAATTCCCTGTTACCCAGAGTATGATAATGGAAGCAAATTTTACATTGAAGCTAATAAAATAGTATGCCTTGTGTTATTTCAAAAGTGTTGGCATTTCCCATTTTGAAAATTCTACAATGAATGGTCAGGTAATTATATCTACAATTTTCTTTTAGGAGACTTTCATCGAAAACTTCCACGAACGCCATCCAGTGGAACCATGTCCTCTGCAGATGATCTAGATGAAAGAGAGCCACCTTCCCCTTCAGAAGCTGGTATTGTATTTATCCTAATGAAGTCCCACTAAATCAGTTGAATCAGTAGCACTGATTAGAAAAATAGTATAATTTTTATACTATTTCTATACTATATTAGAAAAATATAGTATAATATTTTTATACTATATGAGAAAAATAGTATAATTTTAAAGAATCAATACTTTATTGTGTATTAAACAAAAAAAATTACCATGACTTAAATATATCCCAACAATTATGTATAAGTATGGGTTGGTAATGTATTAACCAGATGTTACAAATACAAAGATAAGAATAGGTAGCAAAACTACTTGATGTAAAATGTACTGCCATGGTGCTAAAATAACAGTCTAGAGATTATACATTTTCATAAATCTAATAGTATGATTTAGTGTTAAAAGGGTTACAGTGCATAAGAAATTCTAAAAACCTTCTTCAAAAGAAACAATGCAAGAAACCAAGCAAGAAAAGGAAATAAGTATACTTCTTGAGGAAAGGAAGTTGTGGATGTTGAAGGATAAAGTTAAATCAGTTACCTTAATGACTTGAATTAGATTCATATACATTAGTTTTGTGTGCTTAATGCCTACAGATACCTGGTTTGGCATTATTTCCTAAATTAATGAAATATCTGACCTCCAGTATAATGTTAATATGTAACTAGCTAATATTAACCATAATTTTATAATAAATTAAGAATAACTTTATCTGTAATGCAGATAATGCTAACACTCTAACCTCATACAACTATTTTTCTTTGTTTACAGGGGCTTTTTCTAATGCCACCTGTGAACACCCTTCCCAGCTCTATAAAAGGGCATATTAATAACAGTGTAAATATGCTGATTCTGAAAACATTGTGCCATGTTATTTTAGAATTATCTTAGTGACTTGGTGATGATTGTTACTCATAGCTAAAATCCTTGATAAATGTGTATGCCTTTTAAGAGATCTGTAAGTTGGATCTACAAATTGGGTGCTAAGCAGCTATTTTGATATTACAGCTTCAAAGCTTTTTATAATATATGAATGATTACAGAGTTTAAAGAGTATTCAAAATATGGTATCACATGGTATAATTTTTCTATCATTTTAAAATTTTTATAAATTGTTTCTGTTGCAAGGACCCAATTCCCTTGGAACATTTAAGAAGACATTGATGTCAAAGGCAGCTCTCACACACAAGTTTCGAAAATTGAGATCCCCCACGAAGTGTAGGGATTGTGAAGGCATTGTAGTGTTCCAAGGTGTTGAATGTGAAGAGGTAAGATCTTTCTGGAATTTTATTGGCCCTTTTATGTTTTTCACTTTATACTTTTTTGTTATTAATTTTACTTTTTGGGTTCTTTTGCAAATATATGTTTAATAAATTGTACTACAGTATGCCTTCTAAAATTTTATATTTTGTTTTGTTGTTAAATCTGTTTCAAATAGCACAAGTTATGCCGCTTAAACTCCTTTTTATTATGTTTCCCTCAACTTGCAGTTTGCCCAGTTGTGAACAGTTTTAAGGTTAAATTAACCAGTTTCAAACCGTCATTTTCTTGTAGTGTCTCCTTGTTTGTCATCGAAAGTGTTTGGAAAATTTAGTCATCATTTGTGGTCATCAGAAACTTCCAGGAAAAATACACTTATTTGGAGCAGAATTCACACAAGTTGCAAAAAAGGAACCAGATGGCATCCCTTTTATACTCAAAATATGTGCCTCAGAGATTGAAAATAGAGCTTTGTGTCTACAGGTACATTGTAACTCTTAAAATTTTAAAAAGCATAAATGGCTGTGTAACCTATTCTAATGAAAAGGAGACTTTAAAGGAAAATAACGCTTACTGTAGTTTTTGTTTTGTTTTGTTTCTGAGACAGCGTCTCGCTCTATTGCCTAGGCTAGAGTGCAGTGGCATGATCACTGCTCACTGAAGCCTTGACCTCCCAGGTTCAAGCAACCCTCCCACTTTAGCCTCCTGAGTAGCTGGGATCATAGGCACGTGCCAACATGCCTAATTTTAAAAAAATGTTTTTTTGTAGCGATGGGTTCTCCTTATGTTGCCCAGGCTGGTCTTGAACAACTAGGCTCAGGTGATTGTCCCACCTTGGCCTCCCAGGCACATGGCAATGCATAATCTTTAATAACTGAATTTATTCAGATTTCTATGGAAAATGTTACCTCACTTGGCCTTGAATAGTTTTTTTCTAAAATACTAATAAAATTTGAAATAGAGGGAAAAGATTGAAAATCAAATATATGTAGATATCTGCATTTAGCCATTTGTACTAAAGAAGAATTTTGCAAAATTTTTTTCTTTTCTATTCAAGGGAATTTATCGTGTGTGTGGAAACAAAATAAAAACTGAAAAACTGTGCCAAGCTTTGGAAAATGGAATGCACTTGGTAGACATTTCAGAATTTAGTTCACATGACATCTGTGACGTCTTGAAATTGTATCTTCGGCAGGTAACATTTTTACCCAACCTACCATTAAATTAAAAACAGCAAAAATATGATTTATATTTTGCTGATAACATTTGCTACACATGGTTTTTCATTGGCATAGACCATATGGATATCTTGCTAATTATTAGTGCACAGATCAAAGAGTATATGAAATATATGTATAGTTTAAAGAATAATAAAAACAAACTCGTCTCCCATCACCCACCTTAAGAAAATATCATATTACAATATCTTATAAAAGACCCCCATGTTTCTCTTCCAAGTTACATCCTCCTAACTCCACCAGGGCGGTCTTTAGTAATCATAACTCGCTCTCTTTCCTTAATAGTTTTAATACTTGTTATTTATTCCTAAACAATGTATTGTTAAGCTTTGGAAAACTGACTTGAAAGCTTAAATCTAGCTGTGTAAGGAAAGCCCAGTGTCCATCCACAGTGTTGTATGAAGTAAATAAAACAGTCTGGATTGTAGGCTGGCTTTGCCTTTATTATTTTAAAATAGCCATTGTGATAGGTTAGTGGGCAAGGTCATGAATCCATCCTGGGAACACAAAATTTACTACATTTGGAGCATTGGGAAGGACTGTCCTATAAGCTGGGTACTGCACATTCTAGCAGGAATATGGTCAGGGAGTAGGCTGCTTTATTATTATTATTTTTTTAACTCGCTCATTGTTATACCTGTAGTTTGCAGGAGCAGGTCCAAAGAGTACTCGGTGGGATGAAGTAAATGACTTTAGTAGCATCAAGCAGCAGCTCATGGAGGGATTGTAAGAACTTAATTAGCACATCGTCATGAGCCAAATACAAAAAAAGATCTGAGCCAAGCTTAGCTGACATTCTGTCCTCGGATGAAAATGAATAGATAATGTCAGAGTGAATAGCAATGATAGTCCTCAACATAAATCTCTGCAGTTCTGTTGCTCCCATCTGGATCCTTTTAAAAAAGTTATTTTTTAAATTGACATGTAATAATTATACACATTTACAGAATACACAGTGATGTTTTGATGTATGTAATGCATAGGGATCAGATCAGCGTAATTAGCCTATCATCTCAAACATTTATCATTTCTTTGTTGGGAACATTCAATACCCTCCTTTTAGTTATTCAAAAGTATATAATATATTATTGTTAACTACAGTCATCTTACAGTGGTATAAAACACCAGAACTAGGCCAGGTGTGGTGGTTCATGCCTGTAATCCCAGCACTTTGGGAAGCCAAGGCAGGCAGATCACTTGAGGTCAGGAGTTCAAGACCAGTCTGGCCAACATGGTGAAACCCCATCTCTACCACAGATACAAAATTTAGCCAGGCATAGTGGTGTATGCCTGTAATCCCAGCTACTCTGGAAGCTGAGGCAGGAGAATTGCTTGAGCCCAGGAGGCAGAGGTTGCAGTGAGCCTGGGTGACAGAGCAAGATTCCTTCTCAAAAAAAAAAAAAAAAAAAAAAAAAAAAAAAACACCAGAACTTATTTCTCCTTATTAGCTATAATTTTGCACTGGATTTTTAAAAATAGGATAACTAGCTGCCATCCTGGGATCTCTCTTTTCCACCTTCCCCTCTTTTATGAGGAAACACCTGTCATGTCTTCCCTTTTCTTTTCATTCTCCTGCTTTGGTCATGCCTATACTTAAGCAAGATAGAATAGGAGTAAATATTTAAAACCTTATTTATCCGTGAATGTCTTTATATTCTACTCTCTTGAATGGAAATGTCATTGTGTTGATAGTGTGAAAGGTTCTAATATTCTAGGCTGAAAATTATTTTTCTGTAGAAATTTGGAGGGTTTTTTTTGTTCTCTTTGAAGCCTGAAACCCTCATTTTTGATTCCTTGTATATGGCCTATGATTTTTGTCTCCTTGAAAGCTTGTAGAATCTTCTTTTTCTCCCGTTATCCTAAAATTTCATAGGTATAGGTCTTGATGTGGGTATATTTTATCCACTATTCAGGGCTCTCTGTGAGTGCTGCCAATCCTGGTTAATCCTTTATTTTTGAACCTTCCCATTTTGCTGCTCATTTCCTCCCCTCTATTTTCTCTGTGCTTTCCCTCTGGAACTCTTATTTGGATACAACCTGGACAGGTTCTCTAGTTCCCTTATCTTTTCTCTATCATTCATTTCTTTCTTGTTTTTGTTTTCTTACAACACTTTCTAAGATATTTCTTCAGCTTGCTATGATTTCTTTCTCCTTTGCTATGAACTATTTTATTCCTGGAATCATGTATTAATGTCCCAGAACTCTGGTTTTTGTTCTTTCTGCAACTTACTTTCTTTTTTAATGACTACAATATCTGAGGATATTTATAGTTTTTTTTTAAAGGATTCTTTTCTTGGCTTATTCTCTAGCTTTGTCCAATAGAAATATAATGTGAGCCACATATACAATATTGAATTTTCTAGTAGCCACATAAACAAACAGGTGAAATTAAGTTTAATATTTTATTTAACATACTTAAAATATCATTTAAACTTTTGATCAGTATTTCTAAATGATTAACAAAATAATTTTACCTTTTTTTGTTAGTGAGTCTTTAAAATCTGAATATTGCTCATTTGAAGCACATCTCGATTTAGACCAGCCACATTTCCAGTGCTCAGTAGCCATATGTGGCTTGTGGCCACCATATTAACAGCACAGTTCTAGACCTTTGTGTTGGTTTTTTTTCTACTCAATTTGATTTCTGTCTTCGTGGTTGTCTGCTTAAAATGAATCTCTTTCAAAGCTCTTAAACACGTGAAGGCTTTGAAGGCTTTGAGCTTTATTATAGGGTGATCTAGGTGGGCTGTTTGGGAAACACTTGATGCCTCTAACTCTATAGGTCCCTGCTCCTGGGCTAGTCTGATACCCCAGAGAAGGTCTTGCCTTGCCTAGAGTGTGGTATCACTCCTGTAAGAGCCAAGTAGACTAAGAAGGCCTCAGAATCTCTACATTTAGCACCGCATGTATAGTCACTAAATCCCCATTTTCAGATAGTTGCCTATCTGTCCTTTGTATTTGACATTGCCCATCCAGAGACCCTCTGTTTTATGCTGCCAGGAGAAGAAATCTTGAGACTTCTCGGGAAGAGGCTGCTCAGAAGTGTGAAGTTGTGACAGGAATCTGCAGATTTAATACTTCTCAGATAGTCCAACTTCCAGCAGAATCAGGAGACCTAGTGCTGACAGTGCCTGAGTCTCCTTAAGATTCTGTCAGTGATGTTGGTTCACAGTTTGAGATTTCAGCTTTCTCAGAGCTGCTAAGTCAGTACTTTCTCATTTGTTCTTCAACTCGTCAGCTTATGAAGTAAAACTTTTGTCTCCTCTCCTATTCTTCCAGTCCTGTGGGCTAACTGTATTTTAGTGGGATTACAGGGAAAGAAATTGGGTATAATTGTTGGATCTGCCATGTTAGCCCAGGAAACTACTGGTATATCTTTAATCACATTTTACAGGACTCTCAACTGAAAAATAGAGGCCAAGTACCTTTGAATGGCTAAATTTCATAATGAATCATTCTATATCTCTTCTAGCCAGGCAAGGAGAGGAAATGAATGGGGTCTAATACTATCAGTTCTCATTCTGTCTCAGAAATATTGTGTGACAGAGACTTTCATGTGGGAAACCATTCTCAATTCTTAAAACACATGTTAGAGAGTAGCTTTCATTCTACTCATTTACTGTATGGGAAAGCTGAAGCTCCAAGAGGTTAAGTGACTTTTCTTCAGATCCCAGAGTGGTGTAGGTAGAAATTGATCTCAGAGCTGCCCCTTTTTAGTACCAGCAGAAGAAACCAGAGAAAAGGGCACCTACCTCACCACAGATAAAATAGGACATCAAGTAGTAATCAGAGGTACCCTGTATTTTACCACAGAGCAAGTGGAAACGTTGAAATTCATTATGACACTGGGCAGATCAAAATGGTATGCCCTTTGTTAGTTTGAGAAGGTACTTTTTCTTTGACCTACTTATGGCAATTCAAGATGTATTTTAAAAATTAGATAAATAAAATGTCGACAGTGTTTTTGTTCTTGCTGTTTTTCCCATATCAATAAAAGTCAGTTTATTAGCCTTTTTAATTAATTTATTTCATGCATTATCCTGGGTTTTATTTCAGTAAAACAGTTGAAGATAATACTAACTTTGGTAGAGTCATGAATGTAACTGGTAGAGGACATATATCAGACTTGTAAAATTCCATCATGCAGCTTTAGGTTTAGTTTTACTGATTACCAGTTACTTTGTTTTAATACAGACACAATTTATGATGATGATTCTAGATTTACCTTATAGACTACATCGGTATCAAATATATACATTACTAAATGTGGATTGACTTTAAATCTTAATGTAAAGGAACATGCCAAATCACTCTGTAACTGTCAATAATAATTGATTATTAACAGAAAAAATAGAATACTCACCCCTAATGTATTTTTATTTATTTAGCTCCCAGAACCATTTATTTTATTTCGATTGTACAAAGAATTTATAGACCTTGCAAAAGAGATCCAACATGTAAATGAAGAACAAGAGACAAAAAAGGATAATCCTGAAGACAAAAAATGGCCAAATATGTATATAGAAATAAACAGAATTCTTCTAAAAAGCAAAGACCTTTTAAGACAATTACCGGCATCAAATTTTAACAGTCTTCATTATCTCATAGTACATCTTAAGCGGTAAGAATTCTATGTAACTAGAGCATCCATTAGTGAGCAGTTGATTTGTTTTTGTTTTTAATTGTGGTAAAATCCACATAACAAAATTTACCTTCTTAGCCATTCTTAAGTGTTAAGTGTGTTCATATTGTTGCAGTGTTACTTTTAAAATGAACATTTCATTTCCAATAGTATGTGTAAGGACAAGGGAGACATTGAAGATATATGTACACGCAGCCAACATAGTTCCCTCAGATGCCTCCTGTGTGCCAGGCTCTGCTGGCTAAACAAGAATGAAAATATAGGGTTTCAGCCATCTGTTGGTCTCATCAGCTGAGGGAACAGATCTGCAGACAAGGAGAGTACAGCATCATTGTTCTAACAGCTATGTGCAGCATGCAGAGGAAGATTGCATGGTGGGGGCATAAATCAGAGGAGATAGCCCTTGAATCAGACTTAAAGAACCAAGTAGTATCTTGGTAGACAAAGTTACACAGAAGAGCATTCCAGGCACAAAGTCATAGACATGGAGACACAAGAGCACATTGTGCGTCCGAGAAATGTAAGTGAATTAGTTAGGCTCTACAGTATAGCAAGCAGTAGTAGAAACTGAGCCAGATAGAGGCCTGATGAAGTCTTGCATGCCTGGCAGGTGTGTTGACCATCTTCCTTTGGTACCCACTGAAGAATTTTGAGCCAGGAATTTGACAGGCTCAGATTTGCCTTTTAGATTTTTCTGGCAACAATATGGAAACTAGGTTGGAGAGGAGGCCTTTATTACAATTCAGAGCTCCTTGAATAGTCATAGCAATAAATGGTGGTAAGAGCTTGAAGTGAGGCCAGAGGAGTGGGAATGGCGTTGGAACTGGATCTTCAGAAGGGAAAATCATCTAGACTTGAAGACTAGAGATGGGCAGTGAGAGAACTGACATTGATGTTTAGGTTCCCAGTATAAGGGCTTGGAAGGACATACTGTATACTGAGATGGGAGCAGTTTTTAGGGGTATTTTTTCTTTCTGCTGGCAAAACTGCAGTAGTTCCTTCTATTTAAAATTTATTCCAATACTGTGAAACTCTGTTTGGCATGTGGTCAATATTTTAATCAAATAAATGTAACCTTTTCCTAGACTTTTTCCCCCTAGTATTATTGTGCAGGTCATTTTTCCTCCACCCTCCCTATCCCATAGTAAACTACAATCAAGAAACTCTAATAGGCAAATCTCATACAATTTTATGTGTTCTGCTTTGCAGGGTAGTAGATCATGCAGAAGAAAACAAGATGAACTCCAAAAACTTGGGGGTGATATTTGGACCAAGTCTCATTAGGTCAAGGCCAACAGCTGCTCCTATCACCATCTCCTCCCTTGCAGAGTATTCAAATCAAGCCCGCTTGGTAGAGTTCCTCATTACTTACTCACAGAAGATTTTTGATGGGTCTCTACAGCCACAAGATGTTATGTGTAGCACAGGTGTTGTTTCACCTCAGGTTGATCAAGGCTGTTTTCCAAAGCCTCTGTTATCACCAGAAGAAAGAGACACTGAACGTTCCATGAAGTCACCATTTTTTTCTTCAAAGGAAGTGAGTTTTGATCTTTATGAAATTATATTAGAACTTTGTAATGTTTATGTTAATAAGTTAAAAATCTTTGAACTGTTTATTTTGAGGTTGTATTTTACTTCTTCCATTTTAAAAATTATCTTCTATCCACACTGTGTGTACTTATGCAAGAATCTTGCATGTTCTTCACATGTACCCCAAACCTAAAATGAAAAAAAAATAGCTAGGAGACAACCATTTGCATAATAATATATTTTTAAATAGAAAAAATATATATATCTTCTATCAACAGGATATCCATACTGCAGAGAGTGAAAGCAAAATTTTTGAACAAGCTACATCATTTGAGGAATCAGAACGCAAGCAAAATGCATTAGAAAAATGTGATGCATGTCTCAGTGGTGAGTAGCCATGTAAAAAAAAATTATATATATATATACACACACATGTTTGCTAACTTGAAACTTTGCCAGTAGAACCATGATTAAAGCCAAGGTGAGGGGAGATGAGGGAAGTCAGAGAATGAATTTTTATTAGTTAACAAATCTTGGCTAGCCATTGAGAAAGTTGCCTTTTGATGTACCTTGCATTTAAATGAATGTCATTCTTCATAAAAGTCTTCTTACAATAAGACATCTTGGAGTTTATAAGTGTTTTTTGTGTTTCTTCTGAATTTTGTTTTTGTTTTTGCTTTTTGCCATTAGCTAAAATCAAGATAGAAATGTGTTGAGCAATGGGATATTCCTTAGAATCTTCCGGCTCCATAGTTCAGTGCATTGAACTAACTGCTCATATGAAGTCAAACTAGACTCCTGAAATTCAAAAAATTTAGAGTCCTACTTTTTTTTAACAAGCTTTTTACCCGTGGCCTACTTTTAACCCATTAAACACACAGATGTTTATGTCTTTTATTTCCTTGACTAACAATCATTTTATTTACTTATTTTCTCTTTATGATATTAGTTGCTGTCATTGCTAGTTGTTAAGCTGGTGGAAAAGCTTCCATTAGGTATTGTCATTTCTACATTGTTATAGCTAAATTCCAGTTTTTCACATTGCAGCCATGTACGTTAAATTTAATGTGTAATCAAGTATCAGTGAGTATAGGGTGTAAAACGGAAAGGAGGGCCAGTTGTGGGGCTCATGCCTGTAATCCCAGCACTTTGGGAGGCCAAGGCAGGCTGGCTGATCACCTGAAGTCAGGACTTTGAGGCCAGCCTGGCCAACATGGTGAAACCCCATCTCTACTAAAAATACAAAAATTAGCCAGGTATGGTGGCAGGTACCTGTAATCCCAGCTATTCGGGAGGCTGGGGCAGGAGAATAGCTTGAACCCGGGAGGCGGGGGTTGCAGTGAGCCATTGCCCTCCAGCCTGGGCAACAATAGTGAAACTCCGTCTCAAAAAAAAAGGAAAGGAACTAACATTCACCAAGTACATGCCTGCTCTGTGCTAAGCACTGTACTTATTTGTTTGATTCCATTTGATCTTCATAACAGTTCTGTGTTATAAATAACATTATCCTCATTCAACCCATAACTAACAGTCTGAAAGAGACTAATGCCAAAGATTGTGCTCCTAATACATTTGAACCCAGTTGTGTCTGATTCCTAAACCTAACCTTTTCACTATCTCATGAAGCTTTTAGGAACAGTAATAATAAATGTCACTTTTCAGAGTTTATTACATACAAAATAATTTGAAGCACTTAGTAGATCATCTAGACTACATGGCAACATAGATACATGTAGGAGTCTTTTTTCATATTACATACAAAATAATTTGAAGCACTTAGTAGATCATCTAGACTACATGGCAACATAGATACATGTGGGAGTCTTTTTTCACAGATGAAGACACATGGGACAGTGGGATTGCCTAGCCCAGTGCAGAAGTGGCATGCAGGGCTGAACCAGGACCCAGGCAACTGGGCTTTAGAATCTGAATTCTTCTCCATTATGCTCTTAAGTTTTTTCCTCAGGATGCTTATAATGTACATTGGTGCTTATTGGTGCTTACAGTCCAATTGCAAGGAACCAGGTCCCTTAGAATGCTCTATAAATGTATGGAGGACCTGGGAAAGCAAATCAAAAGAGTCTTGGGCCAGGTGTGGTGGCTCTTACCTGTAATACCAGCACTTTGGGAAGCCGAGGTGTGCAGCTCTTCTCAGGTAAAGAGTTCAAGACCAGCCTGGCCAACATGTCTCTATTAAAAATGCAAAAATTATCCAGTCATAGTGGCAGGCACCTGTAATCCCAGCTACTTGGGAGGCTGAGGCAGAAGAATCACTTGAACTCAGGAGGCGGAGGTTTGCAGTGAGCAAGGTCATGCCACTGCACTCCAGCCTGGGTGACAGAGTAAGATTCTGTCTCAGAAAAAAAAAAAAAAAAAAAAAAAAAAGAGCCTTGGAACCCAGGGAAGAGTGGCAGCAGTCCCAGGTGTGGAAGAAAGTCAGATGAGACAACAACCAAAAAGTGACTCTGGTGGGCACCTGTCTGCAAACCACTGTCCAAGAGATGTGGATGAAGGACTAGGTGGCAGGAAAGAACTGCATGCTGTGCTTCAGACCGGCTGCAGCCCAGTCAGGATGGTGTCAAGGCATGGAGTTGTTGAATGTGTGTGTTTCAGCAGTGAACAGAAAAGCAGGAGAGTGGAGGGCTGGAACATTCCTGGAATTGGAATTTGTTAGGATAGATGCAGCAAAAAAGCATAGAGTTAGAGGAACTGAGACTTCTAAGTGAGAAAACATGGACTGTGGGTTCAGACTGCAGAAGAAAGAAAATCTGGGAGCAGATAGGGAAAATGGCCTTTTTTTTTTTAACTTAAAAGCATTCAGCCTTCATTTGACAGAATGGATGTTATGCTTTATTAGTTGATCAGATATGGAGAGTATCTAAGGCATCTAATATGATATGCTGTCACTCAGTTGAGTATAACTAAAAAGCAGATTGAGCGAGTTGGCAAAATCCTTGAGATTCAGGGCATACTTACATCTGGTTGGTGTGTAAATTAGTGTCACTTTTCTGAGGTTTATTTTCCAATGTCTGCCTTTTGAAATCGTGATAGTCTTTTGACCCAGAAAGTACTTGTTCATGCACAGCATTTAAAGTTACTCAGCCAGTGTTTTTTTTGTATTTTGTAGCTGTTCATCATATTGATTTAAATAAGTAAAAAATTTGAACTTTTAAATTCAATATGCACCTTTAATACTGTGCAAATATTTAACTCCTCTGCATAGATAACTGAAAATATTATGTTGGAAAAAATATGTAAGACTCCTGTTGTCTTGATAGAGTATTCATCTCTAACTCATTCAGACTCTCAGATGAAATTAAATAGATTTCTTTCATTTTCAGACAAAGCACAGTTGCTTCTAGACCAAGAAGTTGAATTAGCATCCCAAAAGACAGAAGATGGTAAAACCCCTAAGCCACTTTCTCTAAAATCTGATAGGTCAACAAACAATCTGGAGAGGCGTACTCCAAGGACCAAGATTAGACCTGTAAGTTTGCCTATAGATAGACTACTTCTTGCAAGCCCTCCTAATGGGAGAAATGGCAGAAATATAGGAAATGTCAATTTAGACAAGTTTTACAAGAATCCCGCCTTTGAAGGAGTTAATAGAAAAGACACTGCTACTACTGTTTGTTCCAAATTTAATGGCTTTGACCAACAAACTCTACAGAAAATTCAGGATAAACAGTATGAACAAAACAGTGTAACTGTCAAGACTACAGTGATCGTGCCCTGTGCACTCCAGGAAAAAGGAGTGGCGACACCCCTCCAGATTGGTGGGGACCATTCTGTCAATGCCACTCAGCCCAGTAAGCCATACATCGAGCCAGTCAGGTCAGTGAGAGAGGTGTCTGAGAGACGGTCTTCAGATTCCTACCCTCTTGCTCCTGTCAGAGCACCCAGAACACTGCAGCCTCAACACTGGACAACATTTTATAAACCACATGCTCCCGCCATCAGTGTCAGGGGGAATGAGGAGAAGCCAGCTTCACCCTCAACAGCAGTGCCTTCTGGCACAGCTCATGATCCCCAGGGTCTCATGGTGAAGTCAATGCCAGACACAGACAAAGCATCGGCTTGTCCTGGGCAGGGAACTGGTCAACCTAAAGAGAACTCTGAGGAAGTTGGCTTGCCTGATGTGAATCCAACGTGTCAGAGACCAAGGCTAAAACGAATGCAACAGTTTGAAGACCTTGAAGATGAAATTCCACAATTTGTATAGGGTTGTCAAATTTCAGGGTTTTTGTTGTTGTTGTGTAGTTTCGTGGTATTGTGCTTGTTTTATGAAAGAGTGTTTTGACAGGGCCCCTTTTGTATGGAACTGCTAAATCATGGGTTTTGCCTGTTGTTGTTGTATTGTATTATCCTCTGTTGGTAATATTGAATGGTAGAATGTTTTGATAGGGTCACATTTGTGCCTCACTGGAATTATCTTTAAATTCTGTATTTGTGAAGTTGTGAATAAGATACACGTGGATTCATATTTTTTAAAAGGTCATTTGACTTTCCCCATAAAATGGTCCATTTGAATGCATCCTTAATATATGATATAGTTCTCAACTGATAGGTGCAATTGGGGAAAATCAGGTTTATTTTTTTGGAGTGAAACTATTGTAAGTGCTTATTTATAAAAGGAATGTTTTTGAATGCAAGTGCCTAAAAAGATCTTTGTTTGGTATGAATATTTTTTTTCACACAATTTTATAGTGCATCTTTTACCATTTGTACTTTTTAAAGATATGTATGTAAGCTCTTATTTTTCAATTGGCAATTCACTTAATTTTTTAATGTTTACATAATGGCCAAAAGGCTTGCAAATCTGTATTTAATTGCATGTTACTTAATTGCCAGTTTTTACATGTGATAGTCAATTAAATTGTACAAAGAAAATGCACTTAAACCCGTTTCTAAGTTATATAGTTCAGTTATATTGT
Source organism: Cebus imitator (assembly GCF_001604975.1). Taxonomy (NCBI): domain Eukaryota; kingdom Metazoa; phylum Chordata; class Mammalia; order Primates; family Cebidae; genus Cebus; species Cebus imitator. The sequence continues at coordinate 4,333,173 of NW_016107481.1, read as the reverse complement.
ATTTGGCTTTAGATGGTTTTAATACATTTGATAGTTTTTCACCCCTTGGCTTTATTTTATATAAACTTGTTTTTCAACGGTTCTGAACTTTTTGGTATTTTTTAAATGGTCCAAAAAATGCCTGTTTCAGAAGTTTTTAAGTTCAGTGCATTTCCTCTTGATATTGTCTGGGTTTTGTTAAAACCATTCCTTTTGTATGAAATGTTTTGACTTATGAATCATTTTATATACTTACTCTATCTGGATTATCAACTATTGAAAGAGTATATATTCCATCCAAATCAAGCTAAAATTTATTTAAGTTGATTTTGAGAGTACAGGCCAGTAAGCCTCATTATTTGGAATTTAAGAGAATGTATAGGTGATCATATCTGTTTCATTTATAAAATGTCCAGTTTTTAGGACTAGTACATTCCTGTTATTTTCTGAGTTTTATCATTTTGTCTAAAATAGGATATAAAAGGGACAAAAAATAAAGTAGCCTGTTTTTGTATGTGTGAATTATAATTTCTACTAAATGTTTTTGTATGACTGTGTTATACTTGGTTATATATATATATATATCAACTTGTTAAATTATTTCAAGTTCTCATGGCTTCTTTTAAATTGTTGCCTCTTACAGTTTGGGAGTTTAAGGTTAAGCCTTGTTTTTAGTCCTCATTGTACAAAATATACTAGAATCATATTACAGTGAAAACCTAAAAAAAAAATTAGAGCCAACATGTGTTGAGCTTTCTCTGTGTGCCAGGAACTTTACTAAGTTCCTACATAAATTATTTCAAGTTCACAACAGCCTATAATGGGTGGGTAAGCATGTTGTTATTCCTGTGTTACAGATAAGGAAACTGAGGCTTAAATGACTGGCTTCTACGTTCCACAGTTGTAACAGGTTGAGTCAAATCTCAAACACAGGGCTGTCAGATCTTGATGATTAGTGCCCTTAATGACTATGATTACTAAATAATACCTGGTAGTTTTTAACAATAGAAAATGCATCTTTAAAATTTTTTAATTGTGGTAAAATACACATAACATTTACCACTTGAACGATTTTTAAGTATATAGTTCACTGGCATTAAATGTATTCATATTGTTTTGTAACTATGAGCAGCTATTCATCTCTAGAACATTTTCATCATCCTATAAACTTAGAAAGTGTACTTTTAAACTCCTTCAGTTTTCCTATTTAGTATGTGGAGACAACCCAAAGGTTATATCATGTAATAAACTCATTTCTCTGTTTCCTTCAAAGCTCAAAAATGAGAGTTTCACTTTTGGGTCTTTTCTGTCATTAGGGCTCCCTGGCATTTTGTCTAGTTTAGAGCTTTCAGCCTCTAGATGGTTTCTAGTTTCCTGGGGCCCTGAGGCAAATATCTCTTGCAAAGAGGTTGCTGTTGAGTATCCACAGTGTGCTCTGTGTTGTGCTACCCAATAATGTGGCGGAAATCATTTATCCAGAAGTTGTTTTTTGCCATATAGAAAGATGTGAGCAAAGGGAAAGGGCAACAACGGGAGTCCTGTTAGTGCTGCCAGAACACCAGGAAGCCTTGTGGGGAAGTGTATTGTCCAAGGTTCTGAGAAGTTGTTTCTGAAGGATTCATCATAACTTCCCTAGCCATGTTTCACCTATGGAGAACTTAATTAGAATTTATGAGTCAATATGTTAAATTTTTAGTGTACCTTTCTTAGGCAGTTTATTTGTATTGATGCAGAGTCGAAGACTGTATGATTCCTAAAACTTGGTGCCTAGTGAACTCATAAGCAGATAGAATTGTACCTCAGTTATTTGGGTGATTTAAAGATGGTACTGTGGCTACACTGTTTCCAGCTATCGTGTTACTTACAGCATTTATACAACTAGAAACATCTCTTTAAATGAAAACCATTGTGTATTGTTAAATAATAACTTATAGTCAATGGAATTCTGTGGGTTTTTCTTTCCTAGGGCCAGGAAATTATGGTGATGTGTTGATATGATTATATATGTAGACTATTCAATTAACACCTAGGGGTTAGCAAAGTTGCTACATTCACAATCAGTACGTAAGTCAGTAGTATTCCTGGATATCAGCAACTAAGAGAAGTGAAAGTTTTTAGAAAGATCTCTTCAATATCATTTAAAAATATAAAATATTGTACTTAAGAATAAATCTAGGCCGGGCATGGTGGCTCACGCCTATAATCCCAGCACTTTGGGAGTCCGAGGCGGGTGGATCACGAGGTCAAGAGATCGAGACCATCCTGGTCAACATGGTGAAACCCCGTCTCTACTAAAAATACAAAAATTAGCTGGGCATGGTGGCACATGCCTGTAGTCCCAACTATTTGGGAGGCTGAGGCAGGAGAATTACTTGAACCCAGGAG
>NW_016107481.1:4327414-4330709 GCF_001604975.1 Cebus imitator | reverse complement strand
AAAAAAAAAAAAAAAAAGAATAAATCTAACAAAAGACATACAAGATCTTAATGGAGAAAATGTTAGACCATGTCAGGAAGCATTTAAGGAGATCCTAAATAAATGTAGCACTCTATAATGTACACAAATTAGAAGCCTCAGTCGTTCATTTACTTGACATTTATTTATAAATTCAATGTTATCCCAGCCAAAATATTTCTTGCACCATTACCTCTATCTATGTTAGTGTGTGTTCCCTTAAGATAAGGGCATTCCTGCATAATCTTAGTACAACCATCAAATTTAAGAGACTGACATTGGCATCATAATGAGATCTAATCCATAGACCACATTCAATTTACTGATTCTGATTGCCTCAGTAATGTTCCTGTGTTCTATCATCCCAATCCATGACCACATGGTGCATTTATTTGTCCTGTCTCTTGTTTCACTCAGTCCAGAACAGCTTTTCAGTCTTGTCGTTGACTTTTGAGGAGTATTGGCCAGTTTGTAAAATATTCCTCAGTTTGGGTGTATCTATGTTTCCCGTAAGATTTAGGATAGACAGTTTTGTCCACTACCACAGAAACAATGCTGTATTCTCAATGTGTCATGCCAAGATGCACACAATGTCAATTTGTCCTATTCCTGGAGGTATTAATTTTGGTCACTTGGTTCAGATAGTGTCTACTATGTTTCTCCATTGTAAAATTAAAATTAGGAAGTACTTTGTGAGGAGATTCTTAAAGACTGTAAGTGTCCTGTTTCTCATCAAATTTTCACCAGCTAGTTTGAGTCTGTTGACAATACCTGACTGAATCAATTACTATTTTGGTTGTCAACTGGTGAGTCTATGACTTCTGCTTTGGTTGGCATCCTACTACTATAAGAAAGAGCTCTTCTTTCTCTATTCATTCATTTACTTAAATCAGCGTAGACTCATGACTGCCCACTTTATTCAGTAGGTTACAATGTATTACTGTCATTCATTTTCATGCTGAAATTTTCCCAGATTTGGTTTTCGGGGGTCTCTCATCTCAAAGGAACACAGCTGGCTTCTGTGTTCCTTTCAGATGTCTCATTCCTTTTTTGGCTCTTATTTTTTTTTATAAGCTCATCTTAAACTTTTTCCTACTCCCTACTCCAGGTCTAGAATTAGCCATTTTTCCAAGGAGCCCTGGTTTCTTTAAATGGGGAATGGTATATGGAAATGAAGACCTGAGAAAGGCTCACTGCCCTGTTGGTTAACAGCTCAAAGAAAAACATGTGTCTACACACATGTAAGAATATTCACCTACTTCTATATGTATTTACATACATACGTATTGAAAACTTTGAGTTCACATCGACACCTTCAATCCTTTGGGGTTAATTTTAGTCTTCCCTTCCATCTTTGTAACTTCCTTCTTTCATAGAAACCTGACTCCCATAATCCTAAATAAATAATTTGTTCATTCTTCCTCCCTCCCTCAACCTATTGACAGTGCCAGCTGCTGTCTCATCACACCTAGTCCAAATATGCCAAATAAATCCCCAGTCATAGCTGCATCGGTCCTGGCCACACCAATCCCTGACATCCTCCCCAGCCTGGACCATGCAGCTGAATCCTTGATGTGTCAGTCCTGATGTGGTGATGTCAGTCCTGAGCATACCATTGGAATCTTAGGCTCCTGTCATCTGGCTGGAAGGGAGAGAGACAAATTCACAACCTTTTGATAATGAGCAATTATTCAATACTTACTGAATTTACCAGAGAAAGTTTAAAAATGTACAGTTATACATATTTACTAGGAATGTTTAAACACAGACATTTATGAAATTTATAGAAAATACTGAATTATGCTTCTCTCCTTTTTGGTCTTGGTTGTAACACATTTTTAAATATTAACACTTCTTATAACTATATCATAGTACATTTTTTTAAGTGTCCTCACAACCAATCTACTCTGCATATATAAAATAGCATGCGGTTTGGAAAATACATTAAATGACTAATTGGCTATGCTTCTGGGTTATAAGTTTTATTTGAGTTCGTCTTCAGCTTATAACTAACAAAAAGCTGTACATCACATGAAAACATGTCTCAGGTGTCTGGATACAGTCCTGCCTATTCATTACAGGATATTGTAAGTCTTCCTTTTATAGTGTTGACAGAATTGGAAACGAGATAAAGAGTGACCATTATCAATGCTCACTGACAATTGAATACAGCACTGAAATTTAAAAATCAGGATTACTATAACACAGCCTGACTATAAGAATGGCAAGATCTTATTTACAATTGCAGACACAGACCTGACATACAATCATTGCCGTCTACCAAATTCTCTGTAAGTCATTTCATTTTATACCAGAAATTTGCTTTTTGAGATTACCTAGCAAAATAAAAAATTTTCTGTATCCAATTATTTTCATCAAAGTTGTAAGAATTCATCTAGAAGTTGCCAAAAAAATCAGAATGTGTTGTGGTTCAACACAGGAGATTAGGATGGTGAACCAAGGTCTACGTATTCTCCATCTGCAAGTACAGATAGATAACTCGCACAATTAAGATTCAATGAGAGTTTTAAATATTTTTTTGTGTTAAAACTGGGTCATAAATGCAGAAGTGTGTACATATACAGGTATCATTTAAAGAATGACGATAAAATGAATTCCCACTTTGCCTCAACACCCTTATCAGGACATTAAGGAACCACCAGGATGCCCCTTCCTGATCACACGCCTGACTCTTCTTGAAGCAGATTTAACCACGATCTTGATTTTTATGTTAATCATTCCTTGGCCAAAAAAAAATAATAATATATATATATATATTATATACATACAATTTTAACTATAATTTTTTCTTTTAAAAAACTAAAGTATTTCACTGGGTATTTATATTGCAGTATATTATTAATCGCACTGTTGATGGGCATTTAGGTTGCTTTCAGTTTTTTTGCTACTATGAACAATGTTATATTGAAACTTATTTTTTTCTTCATTCACTTTTTTTGTTTGCTTTTGGTTTTTATTTTTGTTTTTTGACACAGCCTCGCTGTGTTATCCAGGCAGGAGTGCAGTAGCACGATCCTTAGCTCACTGCAACCTCTGCCTTCCTGGTTCAAGCAATTATCTTGCCTCAGCCTCCTGAGTAGCTGGGATTACAGGTGCATGCCATCACACCCACTAATTTTTGTATTTTTAGTAGAGACAAGGTTTCACTATTTTGGCCAGGCTGGTCTTGAACTCCTCACTTCAAGTGGTCAGCCTGCCTCAGCCTCCTAAAATTGTAGGATTACAGGTGTGAGTCACCACGCCTGGCCCTTCATTC
>NW_016107481.1:4309401-4326936 GCF_001604975.1 Cebus imitator | reverse complement strand
TTTGAGTCAGTGGGCTGGGAAAGGCAGATCCACCCTTAATCTGGTGGGCACCATCTAATCAGCTGCCAGAGAATATAAAGCAGGCAGAAAAATGTAAAAAGAGAGACTGGCCTAGCCTCCCAGCCTACATCTTTCTCCTGTGCTGGATGCTTCCTGCCCTTGAGCATCGGACTCCAAGCTCTTCAGTTTTGGGACTCGGATTGGCTCTTCTTGCTCCTCAGCTTGCAGATGGCCTATTGTGGGTCCTTGTGCTTGTGTAAGTTAATACTTAATGAACTCTGCATATCCTATTAGTTCACATATATACCTATAGATATATAGATATATATAGATATATATCCTATTAGCTCTGCCCCTCTAGAGAACCCTAATACAGATTTTGGTACTGGGAGTGGTTCTAGAGGAACAGAATATTAAGGGTGGAGTTCTTTTGTTGGTTTTGGGGTTTTTGGAGTTGGCTGCTTAATATGATTAGATCCAAAAATGCTAAGGATTTTATTTTTAATAGTATGGAGAACACTGAGAGTCCTTGGTGTGAACTGTTTAGAGAGTTATGCAAAATAAATGCATTTGACACTCCTGATTCTTCATTCGTGAGAGGCAAGGAGTTTAGTGACTCTATACATAGTACCTTTGACCATATGCAGAGAACCAAGGAACATAATGAAGCTAAGCTCAGGGGACAAAGTGATGAAAGAAAATTATGAACTCAGGGATTCTGGCTTCTGGCTTCAGAAGCAGATACTGAGCCACAGATCTGCTAAGATTGCCCTGAATGAGAGTCTTATCTCCTATAGAGAAAGAGCTGAAATTGTGGAAAAACTATTTCAAGCTATTAGCATGTGAGTGGCTGACTTGTAACAATGAACACATGCACAGTCTCACCAGATGTCTACTGTTAAAGTGAGGGCATTGATTGGAAAAGAATGGGACCCTGAAACTTGGAATGGGAACGTGTGGGAGGACCCTGATGAAACTAGGGACACTGAGTTGTGGAATAGATCTGTAAGGGCAGCACCTACATCTTTGAAGAGCCCTGTAATTGCTCTTCTCTGTATGTCAGATCTAATGATGGAAACTGCAGTCACTCAACTATAAAATTTAAATACACTGGAAATAATTGGATCCTGAGGTGGCAGGGACCAAGGTGGCAGGTGCCTTTGATGGTGACACTCAACCATCAAAGGCAAGGTGGGTGTAGCTACCATAATGATAGCAGAGGCAAAGCGGCAATCAAAATAGCCTGACTTGTGTAGAGCGCTGCCATTGGCTAATTAATCATGGTGTTCCTAGAAGTGAAATGGATAGGAAGCCTACCGCATTCCTACTTAATTTATTCAAACAGAAAATTTCTAGGTTGAATGGACAAAAGGCTAATTTGAATTATATAAGCAAAGAATCATGGCCTGTCAATCAATTTCCAGACTTGAGCCAGTTTACAGACCCAGAACTTCGTGAATGAAGGGGAAGCCAGGTTCCCTTGAGAAAGGACCCACAAATTGACCCACTGACAATTTATGCAGTGAATCTTTTTCCCACTCTTTCCCAAAGAGATCTCCAGCCTTTTACCAGGGTAACTACACAGGGGAAAGGGAAATGATCAGACATTTTGGGGACACTGGCTCTGAGCTGAAGTTGATTCCAGGGGACCCAAAACTTCACTGTGGTCCTCTGGTTAAAGTAGGAGCTTATGGAGATCAGATAATTAATGGAGTTTTAGCTCAAGTCCAACTTACTGTGGGTCCAGTGGGTCCCCAGACTCATCCTGTGGTTATTTCCCCAGTGCCGGAATGCATAATTGCCATAGACATACTTAGCAGCTGGCAGAACCCCCACATTGGCTCCCTGACTGGTAGGGTAAGGGCTATTATGGTGGGAAAGGCCAAATTGAAGCCATTAAAGCTGCCTCTACCTAGAAAAATCATAAATTGAAAGCAATATCACATCCCTAGAGGGACTGCGAAGATTGGTGCCACCATCGAGGACTTGAAAGATGCAGGGGTGGTGATTCCCACCACATCCTGCTCAACTCTCCCATTTGGCCTGTGCAGAAGACAGATGGATCTTGGAGAATGACAGTGGATCGTCATAAGCTTAACCAAGTGGTGACTTCACTTGCAGGGGCTGTACCAGATGTGGTTTCAGTGCTTGAGCTAATTAACACATCTCCTGGTACCTGGTATGCAGCTATGGACTTGGCAAATGCCTTTTTCTCCATTCCTGTCTATAAGGCCCATCAGAAGCAATTTGCCTTTAGCTGGCAAGGCCAGCAATATACCTTTACTGTCCTCCCTCAGGGGTATATTAACTCTCAAACTTTGTGTCATAACCTTATTCAGAGAGATCTTGATCGCTTTTTGCTTCCACAAGATATCACACTGGTCCATTACATTGATGACATTATGCTGACTGGATCCAGTGAGCAAGAAGTAGCAAACACACTGGACTTATTGGTAAATTCATGTGCAAGAGAATGGGAAATAAATCTGACTAAAATTCAGGGACCTTCTACCTCAGTTAAAATTTCTAGGGGTTCAGTGGTGTGGGGCCTGTTGAGATATTCCTTCTAGCCAGGCATGGTGGTTCACGCCTGTAATCCCAGCACTTTGGGAGGCCGAGGCTGGTGGATCATGAGGTCAGGAGTTCAAGACCAGCCTGGCCAGCATGGTGAAACCCTGTCTCTACTAAAAATATAAAAAATTAGCTGGATGCAGTCGCACACACCTGTTGTCCTACTTACTCAGGAGGCTGAGGCAGGAGAATCGCTTGAACCCGGGAGGTGGACATTGCAGTGAGCCAAAATCACGCTGCTGTACTCCAGACTGAGTAACAAAGCGAGACTCCATCTAAAAAAAAGAAGAAGAAATATTCCTTCTAAGGTGAAGGTTAAGTTGTTGCATTTGGCCCCTCCTATAACCAAGAAAGAAGCACAATGCCTAGTGGGCCTGTTGGGATTTTGGAGACAACACATTCCTTATTTGGGTGTGTTACTCCAGCCCATTTATCAAGTGACCCAAAAGGCTGCCAGTTTTGAGTGGACTCCAGAGCAGAAGGCGGCTCTGCAACAGGTCCAGGCTGCTGTGCAGGCTGCTCTTCCATTTGGGCCGTAAGACCCAGCAGATCCAGTGGTGCTTGAAGTGTCAGTGGCAGATAGGGATGCTGTTTGGAGCCTTTGGCAGGCCCCCATAGGAGAATCACAGCAGAGGCCACTAAGATTTTGGAGCAAGTTCCTGCCATCTTCTGCAGATGACTACTCTCCTTTTGAGAGACAGCTCTTGGCCTATTACTGGGCTTTGGTGGAAACTGAATGTTTAAGTCACCATGCGACCTGAACTGCCTATCATGAACTGGGTGCTTTCTGACCCATCTAGCCATAAAGTGAGCTGTGCACAGCAGCACTCCATCATCAAATGGAAGTATTATACACGTGACCAGGCCAGAGCAGGTCCTGAAGGCATCAGTAAGTTACATGAGGAAGTGGCTCAAATGTCCATGGTCTCCACTCCTGCTACCCTGCCTTCTCTCACCTAGCCTGCATCAATGACCACGTGAGGAGTTCCCTATGACCATTTGACAGAGGAAGAGCAGTGTAGGGCCTGGTTCACAGATGGTTCTGCACCATATGCAGGCACCACCCAAAAGTGGACAGCTGCAGCACTGCAGTCCCTTTCTAGGACATCCCTGAAGGACAGCAGGGAAGGGAAATCTTCCCAGTAGGAAGAACTTTAAGCAGTGCACCTCTTTGTGCATTTTGTGTAGAAGGAGAAATGGCCAGATGTGCAATCACATACTGATTCATGGGCTGTAGCCAATGGTTTGGCTGGATGGTCAGGGACTTGGAAGAATTATGATTGGATACTGGCGACAAAGAAATTTGGGGAACAGGCATGTGAACAGACCTCTCTGAGTGGTCAAAAACTGTGAAGATATTTGTATCCCATGTGAGTGTTCACCAATGGTGACCTCAGCAGAGGAGGATTTTAATAATCAAGTGGATAGGATGATCCATTCTGTGGACACCACTCAGCCTCTTTCCCCAGCCACCTCTGTCATCTCCCAATGGGCCTATGAACAAAGTGGCCATGGTGGCAGGGATGGAGGATATGCATGGGCTCAGCAACATGGACTTCCACTCACCAAGACTGACCTGGCTACAGCCACTGCTGAGTGCCCAATTTCCCAGCAGCAGAGACCAACACTGAGCTCTCAATATTGCACCATTTTTTGGGGTGATCAGCCAGCTACCTGCTGGCAGGTTGATTATATTGGACCTCTTCCATCATGGAAAAAGCAGAGGTTTGTCCTCACTGGAATAGATATTTAATTCTGGATATGGGTTTGCCTATCATGCATGCAGTGCTTCCGCCAAGACAGCTATCCATGGACTCACGGAATGCCTTATCTACCATCATGGTATTCCACACAACATTGCCTCTGACCAAGGCACTCACTTTACAGCTAAAGAAGTGCAGCAGTGGGCTCACGTTCATGGAATTCACTGATCTTACCATATTCTCCATTATCCTGAAGCAGATGGATTAACAGAATGGTGAAATGGCCTTTTGAAGTCACAATGACAACACCAACTAGGTGATAATACTTTACAGTTCTCCAGAAGGCCATCTATGTTCTCAATCAGCGTCCAGTATATGGTACTGTTTCTCCCATAGCCAGGATTCATGGGTCCAGGAATCGAGGGGTGGAAGTCGAAGTGGCACCACTCACCATCATCCCTAGCAACCCACTAGCAAAATCATTGCTTCCTGTTCCCATGACATTACGTTCTGCTGGCCTAGAGGTCTTAGTTCCAGAGGCAGAAATGCTGCCACCAGGAGACAACAATTCATAAACTGGAAGTTAAGATTGCCACCTGGACACTTTGGGCTCCTCCTACCTTTAAGTCAACAGGCTAAGACGGGAGTTACGGTATTAGCTGGAGTGCTTGACCCAGACTATCAACATGAAATCAGTCACTACTCCACAACAGAGGTAAGGAAGAGTATGCATGGAATACAGGAGATTTATTACGATGTCCCTTAGTATTACCACACCCTGTGATTAAGGTCAATGGGAAACAACAACAGTCCAATCCAGGCAGGACAACAAATGGCCCAGACCCTTCAGGAATGAGATTTGGGTCACTCCACCAGGGAGCAAAACCACAACCTTCTGAGGTGCTTGCTGCAGGCAAAGGAAATAGAGAATAGGTAGATAGTCATCAATACCAGTTACAACCAGGTGACCAGCTGCAGAAGGGGGACTGTAATTGTCATGAGTATTTCCTCCTTCTTTTGCTAAAAACATGTTTGTGCATGTATACACGTATACTAAGAAAATATATTTTATTTCCTTTTCCTTTATCATGTGGCATAAGATTTATTGACTTCATATCAGCATTTAGTAGTGTTAACTTTATGTAATAGTATTTGGGTTGGGGATTGGTGGGTTTCTGGTTGTATGAAGGATAGTTGTATTACGTTAAGTGTAATTGTGATCTTTTTATTATCTTTATTTGAAGGTTATATATGATCTCAGGAGATGTGTATGGGTTCGAGTTGACAAGGGGTGAACTTGTGATGGTTAATACTGAGTGTCAACTTGATTGGATTGAAGGATACAAAGTATTGATCCTGGATGTGTCTGTGAGGGTGTTGCCAAAAGAGATTAACATTTGACTCAGTGGGCTGGGAGTCAGACCCACCCTTAATCTGGTGGGCACCATCTAATCAGCTGCCAGTGAATATAAAGCAGGCAGAAAAACGTGAAAAGGAGAGACTGGCCTAGCCTCCCAGCCTACATCTTTCTCCTGTGCTGGATGCTTCCTGCTCTCGAACATCAGACTCCAAGCTCTTCAGTTTTGGGACTTGGACTGGCTCTCCTTGCTCCTCAGCTTGCAGACAGCCTATTGTGGGACCTTGTGACTGTGTAAGTTAATACTTAATGAACTTCCCTTTGTGTGTGTGTATATATATCCTATTAGTTCTGTCCCTCTGGAAAACCCTGACTAATATAGCAGGTATTCACAACTGCTTTTTCAGACAAGCAAATAGATTTCAAAGAGGTTACATAACTTACTATAGGTTTTATACCTAACAAGAAAGGGTAATAAGACTTCAACTCAGGTGTCTTTATTATAAATTCTGTATCATTTCTAAATTCCTTCATCTTCATTTTTAGGCCAGAAGCTGCTATAAATCATATACTTTTAGACTGCATGTTTTTCACTCTAGTTGCAAGGGTTTTGAAGGTTAGGGTTATCACATCCCAACTCCAATGTCATTTTTAGTGTGTATATATAAAAGTTTATTCATTTAATTAAAACTTTTGTGTCTAAACTTGCTGAAGTTGTTCTGGGTTGCAGTGAGTTTTGTAGGTTAAATTTTATTAATGAGAGAACAACACAGTAGATGACAGAATTAACAAGTCCACCCCTCCACTCTCTGTCCCAGAAGAACAGTTTAGAAAACAGTGCTGTGATGGTGACCTGTTGAAGACTTAAGCATATAGAATAGAGCTTGAAGGAGATCACTTAGCTTCTACTTATAATTAGGAAAATGGTCAGCAATCCAGGTGAGAAATATGCCCTACATTAAGCCATCCTCTGTGGGGATGATGACCTAAATTCCACTTTATTTTTAGAAACGCAATTGACAGGGATTAGTGACCCACTGTGAATGTGGAGTTGGGAGGCGTAGAGAAACGGATGCTTCACATGGGAACCTGGGGACAAATAGCATAAGTGAAAACAAGGATTCCCAGCTTCCTTGCTCCTTTGGACAGAAGGAAGTAAAGGTTGGCAGGTTTCATCTTAGTACTCTAGAAGGAAGCCATTTATGATTAGGACTGTTTTTAGATACATTACCTTGTGATTTGGTGAATTCCCTCAAAACTGGGAAGTGTTAAGTCAAAAACTAAGTAACCATCTACCAGCATTATTATTAGGTAGGAAATTGGGATAGATGTATAATCCTTTCAAGCTCTGAGCTTAAGTCTATGCCTTTGAATTTCAAGTGAAAGAGATGTTTCTAGGTGCCGAAAATCTAAACAAGCAATTGCAGTATTTCTATCATGTCATTGTTAAGAATGTCAGCAAGGAAGCATTTAAACCCCATTAAATGCGGGGTGGGGTGGGGGGGGAAGTCTGTCAACCCCAAATTTTACCTAGAGTAAAAATATCCTTCAGAAATTAAGGTGAAATATAGATGTTTTCAGATAAAAAGGAGAATTAATTACCAGAAGCCTTACATTAATTGAAATTCTCATGGGAGGTCATTGGATAGAAGGAAAATAATCCCAAATGGAAATAGAGAAATGAAGAAAAGGATGAAGACCTGTAGAAAAGGTCAATATAAATGAACATCAACTGTTATAAAACAATACTAATAATGAGAAGTGTAAAATTTATGCAGCAAAATACATGACAGCCGTAATGGAAAAGGCAAAAAACTGGAGTTAAAGTATTACTAAGTTCTAGCACCATCAAGAAAGCGCTGAAAACAATAATTTGTATTAAATTTATCAAGATGTGTTTGACACATCAAAAAGAAGCCAAAAGAGGGGAAAATAGAATACTGGGGTAATTCAAAGAAAGGCAAGATTGAAGAAAAAAGGTAAATGAAGCAGTGGGTTAAGCACAAAGTAAATAGCAGGACGGTAGGTATAAACCCGCTTAAATCAGTAATCACATTGAATGAAAATTGACCAAACATTCTGACCATTAACCTACTGTTGTTGGATTAGGAAAAAAACAAAATCTATCTATATTCTGTCTAGAAGAGACACGCCTTAAATGAAAGGTATAAACTTTTGCACAGTGCAAAGATGGAAAAGGACATACCTTGCAACCCATGGAAAAACTGGTATAGTCATACTAATGTCAGATAACACAGATTTTAAGTCAAGGAGAATTACTGAAGATAAAGAGGGATATTCCATAATGACAAATAAGTCAATCCACAAAAAAGATTTTAAAATTCAAAATAAGATCATTTCAAAATATATAAGGCAAAAATAGATAGCTAAAAGGAAAAATGGACAAATCCACAATCATAAAATTTAACACACCTCTGAACAGACAAAAAATAAAAATTAAACAAAAAAACAAAAAAATCAAGACCACAGTTAACAAACTTATCTAATTGACATACAGAGAACGCTGTCAACCATGACAAAATTCATATTTGATTTAAGCTCATGCTTAAATTTTACCAAAATTGACAATAAGCAGGCCATACAGAAACCCTCAAAACATTTCAGAGGGTTGAAATTATTCAAAATATGCTCTCTGACCTTAGAGAAATTATGCTAGAAATCAGTAACAAAGATAACTAGAAAATCCTCAACTGCCTGGAGATTAAACAGAACACACTTCTAAATGATCCATGGATCAAAGAAGAAATAACAGACACTAGAAACTATTTCAAATTGAATGATAGTGAAGATGTGCCATATCAAAAATTGGCTGCACCTAAAGCAATGCTTGGAGAGAGATTCTTAGCCTTCATTACATGTCTTAGAAGGTTGAAAGGTTAAAATTCATTAAACTTTATCTTAAGAAGCAAGAAGAGGCTGGGTGCAGTGGCTCAGGCCTGTAATCTCAGCACTTTGGGGGGCCAAGGTGGGTGGGTTGCCTGAGGTAGGGGTTTGAGATCAGCCTGGCCAACACGGTGAAACTCTGTCTCTACTAAAAATACAAAAATTAGCCAGGCATGGTGTCATGCACCTGTAATCCCAGCTACTCGGGAGGCTGAGGCAGGAAAATCGCTTGAACTCAGGAGGCAGAGGTTACAGTGAACCAAGATCGCAACACTGCACTCCAGCCTGGGCACAGAGTGAGACTCCTGGAAAAAAAAAAAAGCAAGAAGAATGGCAAATCAAAACTGAAGAACATAGAACAAAGGAAATAAAGATAAGACAGAAATCAGTAAAACAAAACAAAATTAAAGAAAAATAATAAAGCTGAAGATTGATTATTTGAAGAGATTAAGAAAACTGATTAACCCTAGTAAGACTAATTAATAAAAACAGGGAAAAAATAATATTACTAGAGACTCTACAAACATTGAAAGATATGATGGTATAATGAAAAACTTAACACCAATTTGAAAATTTGAATAAGAACAAAATTAAGAAAAAAATAAACTGACAAAAAATCTGGAGAGTCCCCTTTTACTACTGGAAATTGAATTCGTTATTTAAGACAATTCCACAAAGAAAATGTAAAGCCTCACCAGTGGATCCTTTCAAACATTTAAAGGAAGGCTTTACCCAATCTTATGCAAATTCTTCCAGTAAATGAAAAAAGAGAATACGTCCAAACTCCGTAAGTTCATTCTCACCTTGATGCCAAAACCTGACAAAGACATCACAATACTGTATACAAAAAAACAATTCACAGTACATTAAAATATTTGTGGTCAGGTGAGGTGGCTCATGCCTGTAATCCCAGCACTTTGGGAGGCTGAGGCAGGCAGATCACGAGGTCAGGAGATCGAGACAATCCTGGCCAACATGGTGAAACCTTGTCTCTACTAAAAATACCAAAATTAGCCAGGCGTGGTAGCATGTGCCTGTAGTCCTAGGTACCTGGGGGGCTGAGGCAGGAGAATCGCTTGAACCCTGGAGGCGGAGGTTGCAGTGAGCCAAGATCACCCCATTGCACTCCAGCCTGGGCAGAAAAGTGAAACTCCATCTGAAAAAAAAAATTGTATATTACTACCAAGTGAGGTTACTTCTTTGTGTGAGCAAAGTTGTTTAACATTTGAAAAATCAGTCAATGTAATTTGCCACATTAATTTTCTTAATGGGAGAAAAATATAGCTATCTCAATAAATAAATGCAAATTTTAAAAAAAAATTTATAAAATCCAACAGCTATGTATGATTTTTAAAAATACTCTTAGAAAACTGTAGATATGACTTCCCTAAACTAGCAGCTAAAAGGAAAAATGGACAAATCCACAATCATAAAGTTTAGATTGGAAAGGAAGAAATAAAATAGTCATTGTTTGCAAATGATATAATTATTACATAAAAAATTTAAAAGCATTTATAACCTATTGGAATTATAATTGGTAGGCAAATTTAGAAAAAAAACTGCTTAAAATTCAGTATTCAAAAGTCGCTTATATATTAACACCAGTCAAATAGGAAATGGAATTTATGAAATGATATCATTTAAAATAACATTATAATATCAAATACCTAGGAAATCTAAGGAGAGATGTGTAGAAATGTACACCTGAAATACCCAAAATATTTTGTCATAAATTAAATAACTAAATAAATGGAAGAATATATCATTTTTGTAGATTGAAAGGTGCAGTATTACAAAGATGGCAGTTATCTCCCAAGTTGATATATACATTCAACCCAGCCTTATTTATTCTTCTAAGTATTTTACAAATGTGCTTTGAGGCATTTTGATATAGTCTGTCTCCTGATCCTCAGAGAGGCAGAGTAGGTTTTTTGAACTCTCTGTTAGTGGCTTCAAAGACTTGCCATACAGCTAATAGGAGGAGGTAGCACCTGAACTATATCTCTTTGCTATTGTACTTTTTACTTTGACATTCTTTCTTTTTCACTTTATACCACAGACTATTCTAGTCCTATTCTTCCTGTCTACACCCCTTCCTCCTAGGATCTCAGCCCTTGGGAAAGACACCATTGGATTTAACTCACCTCTAAAAATCCAAGTTTTTTTTTTTTTTTTTAAAACTATGCATGCTACATACTATAGAAATTTATTCATTTAAATAAATGCCTTGAATCTAAAGTTAGAAAAAATTTTCCACCCAGCAATGAGGTTTGCAGATTGATTGTCAGACTTTGTTGCCACCTGCAAAACTAGCACCATTCAAAGGAGACCCTAGAGATGTGAACCTAAATATTTAACAGAATATTTGTAATTAGCTTTGTCAGAACAAAGTGCTTCTAGCTAGCTCCAGAAATTAATGCCTAATCTAGAGAAAGCCCTAAATTATTTTGGGATCCTGTAAGGCTTCATGTGATAAAGACAAAAATTTTTCTAGCATGAGTGAGTTGAGTGGGTTGTGTAAGTTACACATTCTTTTGGTTATCCATTGAATGGGTCTTTTCTTTCCTCACCACTTTCCTCTCTTTTAAGTTAAGTTTGATGCTGAAGAGGGATTTTTTTTTTTTTAAGCTCATGAACTTATTGGGCTAAGCTTTTATCAGATAAGGCTCCTCATAAAATAATGTGTCCAGTACTGTTCAGAGCTTCCCCAATGTTACCAGTCTCCTTTGGAATTACATTGAAGTCCTCATTGGTCAGATTACATTTGAAGTATAATGTGTAACAGTTAAAAGTATAATTTAAGAAGAATATAAAGATATATCAGTTGGCAGTGATGATGGAGCGCTAAGAACTTCTTCAAGAAATGTAGAAGGACTATACTTAACAACATTTTAGGGACCTAATGTGAATGTGGAATTGGGAAAGGTGAGGCTAGAGCTGGACAAGGTAGGGAAGGACCAAAATCTGTAGACCAAGTCACATGATGACTGGGTGAAGACTGGAGATGCCTCTTCTGAAAAGAGGAAAATTGGGGACATGACAGCTGTCCTCAAATACTGCAACCGAATAGGGATTAAAATTAGATTATTTGTTTGCTCCTTTGGGGAAAGATATGATCAAAAGCTAAGATTAATAGAGAGGCACATTTCTGCTTTATATAAAGGACTCATTTGCAGTTAGAATAGTTCAAAATGGAACATGTGACCTTGTGATCTGTCAGTCATTAGGAACACACTCAAAGCAAAACCTAGGTGACCACTGTCTTAGTCTGTTCTTGCTGCTATAACAAAATACCACAGCCTAGATAACTTACAGACAATAGAAATTTATGTGTCACAGTTCTGGAGGCTGAGAAGTCCAAGATCAAGGCACCAGCAGATTGGGTGTTTGACGAGGGCTTGTTCTCTGCTTCCAAGATGGCGCCTTGCTGTTGTGTCCTCACATGGCAGAAGGGTGAATGCTATGTCTTCACATGGTGAAAGGCAGAAGGACAAAAAGGGCTGATGGCTGTGTGAAGCCTCTTCTACAAGGGCATTAATCTCATTTGTGGGGATGATAATACCCTCATGACCTAATCACCTCCTAAAGGCCCCGCCTCTTAATACTATCACATTGGCAATGAACTTTCCATGTATGAATTTTGGAGAGATGCATTCAGACCATGGCAATCACCTTTAAGCATACTGTGAAGAAAAATTGTTTTGGGGAAAGGAAGTAAATACACCTCCTTCCCAGCTGGGCTGCCTTCAGACATGCTTTGATACACAAATACCCTTTGCTGACATAGCTTACATCCTGTGGTCTCAACTCCCTGCCAGGCTGTTGTTCTTGGTTTCCAGTCTCCTGTTTTACTAGAAACATAAATATGATATTACCATTGGGTTGGACACAGAGTCTAACAAGCTAAACTTAGTTGCCCAAATAATATGCCCAAATCATGCCCAATTTTTCAGTCAGGATTTGCACCCAGTCTGATTTCTATATCTGTACTTATTTTGCTGTCCTATGATCTAGGGCTCCTGATTAGGAATCATAATAATAAATGTCATTTTCTAGTGTTTATTATATACTAAATAATTCTAAGCACTTTTCTTAGTAGATCATTTAGACCACACAGATACATGTAGGAGTCTTTTTTCACAGATGAAGGCACATGGGACAGAGGGATTGCCTAGCCCAGTGCATAAGTGGCAGGCAGGTCTGAACCGGGACCCAGGCAACTGGGCTTTAGAGTCTGTGCTCTTCTCCATTATGCTCTAAGTTTTTCCTCAGAAATTTAAGAATATATGTTGGTGCTTTTAGTCCAACTGCAAGGAACCGAGTCCCTTAGAATGGTCTACAAATATATGGAGGACCTGGGGAAGCACATCAAAAAAGCCTTGGAGCCTAGGGAAGAGGGGCCAGCAGTGCCAGGTGTGGAAGGTTAGGCGAGGCAATGACCGAAAAGTGACTCTGATGGGCCCTGGTGCTCAGGGCCGGCTGCAGCTCAAAGTCAGGACAGTGTCAAGGCGCGGAGTTGTTGGATGTTTGTTAGCAGCGAACAGGAAGGTAGGAGAGTGGAGGGCTGGAACATTTCTGGAATAGGAATTTTTTAGGATAGACACAGCAAAAAAGCATAGAGTTTAAAGAACCAAGAGTTCGGAGTAAGAAAACATGGACCGTAGGTTCAGACTAGAAACTAAAGAAACTGTCAGCAGATGTGGGAAAATGGCATTTTTTAACTTAAATAAAAGCATTCAGCCTTAATTTCACAGAATGGATGTTATACTTTATTAGCTGATCAGATATGGAGAGCATCTAGGTCATCTAATGTGATATGCTCTCACTGTGGGTTGAGTGTAACTGAAAAGCAAATTGAGTTGGCAAAATCCTTGGGATTCAGAGCACACATACATGTGGTTGGTGTGTAACATACATGTGGTTAGTGTCACTTTTCTGAGGTTAATTTTCCAGTGTTTGCCTACTAAAATCTTGATAGTCCTTTGACCCAGCTACTTCACTTCTTTGAATTTATCTTATGAAAATGCTCACGTTTTTGTAAACAGATCTTTAAGGAAGTAAGTTTTCTAAACACTAACTGGGTTTGAAGTCATTATGCTAATTTAAATACACACAACCATATATATATATTTACTGGAAGTATACCTTTTTTCCTCATGTCACATGGGTAATGTGCTGATGTTGTAACAAGGTTTGAGGGAGGCACATTTTACACATGAGCGTGAAACCCCAATCATCATGCTTATGAACTACAATAGGCCCTCAAAGCGTACCTTTCATACAACTTTAGTGATCTGTACTTCAGTCAAAAAGTCAACAGGTTTTCTTTCTGCTAAGCAGCAAGAAGCATTCACCACTGCCTATGTATCTTTTAGACTGAGAATAATTTGTTTAAAAAATTATATAACCTATCATTTGAAAGTGATTTCATCTGTCCAGTCAGTCAGGCTTTCTTTGTCATACAAATTTGGTTTTGGTACATAAATTGACAACTCTTTTCTTTCTCTCCTTCTGTCTCGCTTGCTTGCTTGCTTGCTTGCTTTCGACATTATGCCTATTCGAAGACCAAGAGCTCAAAACATTATTCCTCCCCGAAATGTCAAATGTCTGGGAAAAATTCCTAATCCACTTCCTCTGAAACCCAACTGTGAAGCTAGCCACCTTGAGTTCTATACTCAAAAGTCAAAGGTAAAGACTAGACCTGTAAGTTTGCCTGTGTGTAAACAACTTCTTACAAGACCTCCTAATGAGAGTAATGGCAGAAATAGGGAAAATGAAAATTAAGACAAGTTTTGCAAGTGTTATTCCAAAGAATCCAGAATATTTCCATTTTGCTCATGGTGAAACTAGCCAAGGAAGGTTAAGTCATTTGGATTGGTCAGGATGTCAACCTAGGCCAGTCCAGCTTCTCAGCCTGTGATTTTTCTGTTATCCTATGACATAATGTACACTGCAAGAAATGCTGGAGAATTCATTACGTCAGATACTGTTCTAAGCACTTTGCTTCTATCTCTCACTCAGCAAATTTTAGTGAGTTGTTTATTGATTTACAAGATTGTGCATCTATGAACTCAGTCACACTGGTTATTAATTAAATATCCTTCAAGTTTGGTTTGTAAAAAATTAACTGACATTCATTCTTTTTTCAGAAGACACAAGGTTCTTAGCCTTGGATCAAGGTGTCTCAAAAAAAAAAAAAAAAATTCAGGCCGGGCACAGTGGCTCATGCCTGTAATCCCAACAATTTGGGAGGCCGATGTGGGCAAATCACCTGAGGTCGGGAGTTCGAGACCAGCCTGACCAACATGGAGAAACCCCATCTCTACTAAAAATACAAAACTAGCCAGGTGTGGTGGTACGTGCCTGTAATCCCAGCTATTCGGGAGGCTGAGGCAGGAGAATTGCTTGAACTTGGGAGGCAGAGGTTGCAGTGAGCCAAGATTCTCAAATTCTTGAACCGTTTTCAGAGTACTGAGAACATTACAGCCCAAACACGTATGGCATTTTATAAGCCTCTTGAGCTCTGAGGACTAAGCTCTGATTTTTTTATCTTGCCCAAATTCCTATCTAAGGGGTCTAGGGAGTCATACCCTACAAAGCATAAATTCTCATCAGATGGGTTTTATTTAACCCTATATATCATGATATGTATTACTTTCCATTCTGACTCTGGCATAACATTATGAGACAAGGTAGAAAATCAAAATATTTTACCCCTAAACATGTTTATTTGCCCTATATTGAAATGGTCCTGCAAAGCTGTCTTTTGTGGGGGATAAATTTGCATCTGTAAAGAATCTCTATTAACATAGCTAGATCTTTTTCTTCCAGGTCCTTCCAGTCCTAAAAAGATTAACTGAAAGTCTAGCACCTCCTAAAGATCTGAATAGGAAACATTTGTCATCTATTGTCTCTAAGGCAGCCACTATAAGACTTCAAAAGAACCTTGGTCTCCACAATCTTTTATCTTAACCTGAACATTTCCCTTCTATGATCCCAGGTCTTTAGACAAACTCAACCAATCGTCAATCAGAAATGTTTAAAGTCACCTGCAGCCTGGAAGCCCCCTGCTTTAAGTCGTCCCGCCTTTCTAGACCAAACCAATGTATTTCTTAAATGTATTTGATTGATGCCTTATGTGTCCCTAAAATGTATAAAACCAAGCTGTGCCCCATCTACCTTAAGCACATGTTTCAAGGACCTCCTGAGGGCTGTGTCAGCCACCATGGTCACTCATATTTGGCTCAGAATAAATCTCTTCACATATTTTGCAGAGTTTGACTCTTCATTGACAGCTCTTCCTGAGCCATATGCACATCATTAATTTTGTGTTTTGGAATTTATAAATACTAAATACTAATTTAAAATGTTTAAAGTTCTATTGATTTTCTGCTCCCGTAAACTGGTCTATTTGAATCTATCTTCAGTAAAATACAGTTGTCAAGCCGCTTGAAGAAATCAGCAAGAAACAACTTCACTTTCTAGTGTGGAACCAAGTGCTTAAGTAGAGAAACAGTGTTTCTGACTACCATGGTTAAAAACAAATCTCTCCAATATAAATTATAGGCTGGTAAAAAGAGTTGACAGTTTTTTTTTTTTTTTAACATTTGTCATCCTCTGTTAAATATAAGCTTTTATTTTCCAAATGACAATTAACAGGTTAATTTTTACTATTTTCAGTAGTAGCCAAAGCCCAACATCTATATTTATTTATTTTTATACCAGAATTTTCATTTTTACCAGTTTTTACTAGTGATCATCAACTGGATTACACAAAGAAGAGGATGGATTGAAGGTACTTTCTAAATCGTGTGGTTTAGTTAAAATCTCAGAATATGTTGGTAGTTTGTCTTTCAGGACTTGGGCTTTGACATATGTAAATTATAAATTTCCAGTCAAATTCCGTGCTGACAACTTGAGTATTTTATGTAACAGTGAAAGAAATTCAGAACTAAATTGAAGATTCAAAAATTAAAGT
This sequence comes from Cebus imitator, assembly GCF_001604975.1. NCBI lineage: Eukaryota > Metazoa > Chordata > Mammalia > Primates > Cebidae > Cebus > Cebus imitator. Next base: position 4,310,423 of record NW_016107481.1, on the reverse strand, counting down.
GTACGTTCAACAAAACAGAAACATCAGAAGAAAGATGAACTATTGTTGTTTTAAAACTACTAAACCATATTCCAAATAATAGGACTTCTTAGGACCTTACAATTTAAAGACCAGATTAACTGTATTTTTTTTTTTATGTGAAAAGGACACCATATAAAACTGTCGACAACCAAAAATATGGACACAAAAATAAATACAATAGTTGTAAGCTTTTTCACAGTTATATAAAACATTTGAAAATTTTCCAATATTTATGACATATTAATATATACATATAACATATAACTTATGTACATATCTACATATAACACACATAAGTATACATATATAGCTAAGTATCTTCATTTGTGGAGAATGCACAAATCATTAAAATAGTACAGAGACCAGATTTACTTTAGCTTGCTTCTGAATAGTTCAGTAAGTCATGTTATTTGGAGTATGACATATGGTTTAGAGCAGGGGTCAGCCAACTATGGCCCATGGGCCAAATCAGGCCTGCCACCTGTTTTTGTAAAGTTGTAAATAAAACTAAAAACTGGGCAACAAGAGTGAAACTCTGTCTCAAAAAAAAAAGAAAAGAAAAAAGTTTGCTGATCCTTGGATTTAATGAATGAGTCATACTGTGAGATAAATATTTCACTTACTATTTCAATAAGTGTCTATTTTACGCACAGGAATTCCCACAGCTGGGGTTTTCACTAATGTGTCTAAAATAGAATATAAGATGGGCCAAAATAGCCTAACTATCCACATTAGTATGTGCTTATGCATATTATATTCACTGGTTACTAAATGTTGCTTTGTATGACCATGTCATATCTATCGTTCTGCACATATATATATAATGTTTGCAGCCTATTTCAGGGACTCATGGCTCCTCTGAAATCATAGCCTCTTAGACTTTATTTGAGTCTGTGAGCCATATGCTTGGTTCTCAACACTCTCAGCCATACTTCCCGTGGCTGTGAGATGAAATACATGTTGTGGGAAGAGGTATCAGAGTTCTTTTTTTTTTTTTTTTT